>NC_137955.1:15175157-15410157 GCF_963924665.1 Micromys minutus | reverse complement strand
ACTCTGGTCACACAAAGCCTGTTTGTTAAATTCCCAGACAAAACATCTGCCCTCGGGGGCTTAGGTTCCCTTTATGGGACTCCTTATCGTCTATGTGTAACATTAGAGGACGGGTCATTCTGATGCTCGATACTACATTCCGCACAAATACTCCAGGGCTTTGTATACTCGATGCATTAGTTAGAACAGGCACATAATAAAGTGGAAAAGTCCCAAGTACCAACTCCACACATCATCCTGTATTGGGCACTCTGTTCGGTCTCTTCACTGAAATGTTAGGTGATTGTCAACTGTATTTGCGAGACAGCTTACATCACACACATCATTATGTTACATGTAGTAATGCCGATGATTAATGTTCCCCAAAGGAGAGATGTCAGTAGCCATGACAATTGGGTGCATGTGACTGGTGAAGAAGCAAACCTAATGTCTCCTTCTCACTCACCAGGACAGCTGCAGAAAGGGACTTCGTTAATGGAAGAGACACTATTTAAACGAGCCCAGGGACTGTCCTGGTGGAAAAGGGTTTTATGCAAATGATCCCTATATTCCAAAGGCTCTGCTGGGGAAAGGTAAGCCCACCCACCCATCTACAGCCACGTGGGTGGGCAGGAACAGCTGGAAGGGGGTGGTATGCAGAATAGGCTGTTCTGAGTGGTCCGTGCTACTTACCAATGGGATTCTGAGTAAGACTGTTTTAAAACTATGAGCTCTGAATGATTTCAGGGAAGGCCTACATTTGCTTTATGATTCAGGCCAGTCTAGACCTCTACCGGCACCCAGCTGACAGACATGGGCCCATGGTGTTCTCAGACACCTATGTTTGGAAGGCAGCTCAGGGAGACAAGCACTACCAAACAGATGTTCTCTGGAAAAGGAAAGACAGAATCCTGGCTCTTCTGGCCAAGGGTTCTTAGAGCTCCATCCTCAAAGGCAAAACTGGGTGTCAGGAAGCTATCTCCTAGTGGACCCTCCAGTGACATCTTCTACTCTGTCAGCATGGAGGGTCCCTGTCCATGCTTAGCTCTGCTTGCTTGGCCTGACATCTGCACACATGGTCCGAGTCAGGAATCATTGACAATCCTGGTCTAGCTTCTACATGGCAGATATCCCTCTGCTCCTCACTGGTACCCTGTTGCCCAGGTCACAAGCTTTGAATGGGACTCATGCCTACGGGGGAGTGGGGGCCGCATTATTTGTACCAGTTTCCTTATTTATCCGGTCTTTCCCCCTCTGCCTAATACGCATTCTCCATCTGTCCAATAGCCCTTCAGCATTCCTGAGGGAAAGCCCATTTGCTCACCTTCAGTGGCCCTCAAAGTCTGTTCCCTTGGAAACAGCTTCCAGGGAGTGGCCCAGCCACGTTCTGCATAATCTAAGTGGGTTCCCAGCTGTGCTGTGCTAAGGCAAAGGGCCTGGTAAAGCTGTTTCTAACCCCCCCGGAAGAAACTCTGAAACGCAGAGTTGGTTTGTTTAGCAATGAAGGGGTTACTCCAGGGTGTTGGGTAGGGAAGAGGACTGGGGAGAGGGTAGGCTGGACACTCCTCAGCTCTCTGATGGAGATGCAACCTGGCACCACTGAGAAGCTCCAAGATTAATGAAGAAAAGGCAAAATCTGACAGCTCTTCTGCTGGTTTCAGTCCTCCTGGGTGGGCCAATTGGTCTTGAATGTCACTAGCTACTTAATCTTGTGTATCTGAAACAGACTGGTGTGTTTGGGGAGCTGGGCTCACTCTGTATAGACATCAATTGGAGAGGCAGATAAAAGGAAGCTGCATTGAATTTCCCCGTTAAGCCTTTCACCGGGCACTTTGTGACTGCAGAGCAGTGAGTGACCCCAACAGATGCAGCTCTCCTGTGCTGGATGCTCCCACCACACCCCGTGTGCTACTGCTATGTCCCCACTGGGCTGCTCCTGTTTAGCTCAGGGCAGACTGCTACATCCATAGGTCCAGTTTGGAGAATGCGGGTTCTAAACTGCATGACCTTACCTTAAGATGTATTTTAAATTCTGTATGTACTTAAAGTCTCTGTGTGGGTCTGTGCCTGTGAGAACAGAAGCATGGAGAGACCAAAGGCATCATAGCCCCTGAAGCTGAAGTTATAGGCAGTTGTGAACCAATAGATAAGAATGCTAGGCATCCGAACTCAGGTCCTGCTCAACTGCTGAGCCATCTCTCCAGCATCTTGCTTTCTCCCTAAAAGCCATGATGTCTCTGAAGATGGAGACACAGGCACAGATCTTACAGGACAAGAAGAGGAACAATAGAGAAAGCCAACAGTGCCGCAACCTGTCTGCACACGTGTTCCAAACACACAGGGCCCGACTCTTGCTTTAGATCGTAAATATCTAACCCAGGAGAGGGACTCCTAGCAAAATGACACTTCCTATATCCCGGCCCATCAAACTGGACACATAAAAGATATGCTCAGGTTAAATGCCAAGCACGGAAATTAAGAAAATAATAAATTAAGAAAATAAGATGACGTCATTTGCAGAGGAGGTTAAGAAAGGCTAACATTTGACGGTTTAGAACCTGAGGTGTTTTGATAGCTATCATGTGGAATAGGGGGGAGTCTTGTCTGGTCTGCTGCTGGGGAAGGAGCCCCTGAGGTATCTTATATATAAGGCAGACATTCTCAGTTCTTTCCTAATGCTGAACCCGTTTAATAGTGCTCCTCATCCTGTGGTGACCCCCAACCATAAAACTACTTTGCTGCTACTTCCTGTCTGTAAGTTTGCTACTGTTGTGAATTGTAATATAAATATCTGGCATGCAGGGTAGGTGGCATGTGACCCTTAAAGGGGCTGAGAGCCACTGAGAGTCTAAGCATGCTCGTTTCTGAGGGCCTCCAGATAAACCCAAATAATAATTCTCCTTAGCCCTGGGCTCACATCGGTTTGTTCCAGATCATTCACCCTAACCCCTTCACCACTGCCTGATGCTCAAAAGGCATGAACACGGTTGAGTGTCATCAGCCGATGAACAGCTGAGGTTGATTTAAACCAGCAGACTTCGAATCTCCCTCATACTGGTATCTGAGGACAAATGAGACTCTGGTTCTCAAACACAGAAGAAATCTACACCCTTGGTATGAGTGTCTGAAACTCCCCACAATGTAGACACACACACACACACACACACACACACACACACACACACACACACGGGCCAGTGCCCTGGGAATATGCATATGGCTAAGGTGAAAGGTCTCTTTAAAACAGAACATTTCCCCATAAACATACACAAAACTCATCATAAACTGGGTTATTTCTTCTGTCTGCCTGAGGAAGATGGAAGACATAAACAGCCCAAGTCCACAGGAGTATATCATAGCTCTGTAGTATGCCTTTGAAATATCACCGGGTATCTGGCCATCTGACAACGACCAGTTTTCCCCCTCTGGCAAGGACGTCTGTCTGCTTAAAGAAAGACAGAGGAAGATACCGACGGGTCTGAAAATGGAAAGTGAAATGGAAAATGACTAGGCTCGGGAGGACTCATTTCAGTAATCATCTAAACTATGACGTCATATTTTCTTTCCCTTCTAAAGACATGACCTCCAATAAAGTCAAAGCAAAAACTAGAATAGCCTGAAATACTGTAGAGGTGTTTCCATGGTTCTCCCACATGTGGCTGTTGGGAAGCCACTGGCCATAGAGCACAAAAAGGCACTGGAGTGGGTTTCACAAATACCATGGAGTAACAGGGAAGGAAGCATGTTGTAATACAGAATGCTAAAAGGAGACAAGATTGGCTGTGGGCATCTTTCAGCTTCTTTCCCACTCTGTTTGACAAGGTTTCACTCTATGGCCCAGGCTAGCCTCAAATACATACTTCTTCTGTTTCTGCCTCCCCAGCGCTGAGAATAGAGGTGTATGTTGCTACCTTAGCTCTTTAACCTCCCAACTGAAACATCTGAATTATTTCTTCCAGCTTCCAATTTGACAAAGGAGAGGGTAAGGGATGATGGGTAATTACAGACAGGAGACCTAAGTTCAACATCCATGGTGTTGTCCAGAGTCTGAAGCCACACAAAAGATGGAGGCCACCATGCCCACAAAGAACTGGAAGGTCCAATCAAGGAGGCACTGGAGTCTCCCAGTGCCTGGAATCCCTGCCTCCCTTGTTTCTTCACAGCAGAGTTCTTCCCAGTGTTGCAGAACTGTTAATGCACTCTGTGGATGGCCAACGCAACATGAATGCCAATTTAAACTGTGAGACATCCAAGACCCCCTCAAGAGAATGAGCCCAGGATACACTAGGCAGTTTGATTACTCTGATATATCAATACAATAAGATGGAATTGAAAAGATATGAATTAAAAATAAATCTCTGTGACCTACTACTGGCTGGCTCTTGGTCCTACAGTGGACATATGTAGAAGGCATATGTAGAAGCTCCCCCGTATTAAATGCCTTACCAATTGGCATGCTTAGGTGAAGGTGTTAGGGTTCTGCAATACCCCAAGACTCCATCAAGAGACAAGTTATTCTGAGAAGGCATTACACAATTGTCAACCCAGTAAATGAACATTCACCTCTGTAAGCCAGATACTATATTGGAAATTTATCAATAATCAAGTAGGCACTGTCCTTCTACATGGTTTTAATGTCTATTAAAGGGTCAGATGTTTGGTTAGAAACTGCTGTCTGAAGAATGTTTGGATAGGTTAGTACAGATGCAATAGGACTTGAGGCTGGTGTCAAAGTTTAGGCTGCTGATGGCTCAGTGATGACTGGTGGTCAGGTACCAGAAGAACTTAAAAATGCTAGACCATAAAGAAGGCAGAGAGGTGTAGCATGAAGAAGGTTGGAAAGCTGGGTGTGGATTTTCATAAAAGACTCTTTGGGTACTGTCTTAGTCAGGGTTTCTATTCCTGCACAAGACATCATGACCAAGAAGCAAGTTGGGGAGGAAAGGGTTTTATTCAGTTTACACTTTCACATTGCTGTTCATCACCAAAGGAAGTCAAGACTGGAACTCAAGTAGGTCAGGAAGCAGGAGCTGATGCAGAGGCCATGGAAGGATATTACTGGCTTGCTTCCCCTGGCTTGCTCAGCCTGCTTTCTTACAGAACCCAGGTCTACCAGCCCAGGGATGGCACAACCCACAATGGGCCAGGCCCTCCCCCCTTGATCACTAGTTGAGAAAATGCCCTATAGCTGGATCTCATGGAGGCATTTCCTCAATTGAGACTTCCTTCTCTGCGATTAACTCCAGTCTGTGTCAAGTTGACACACAAAACCAGCCAGTACAGGTACCATCCAAAAGTCTGACTTTTGTTCTGAAGACTGGGAAGCCACAGCAGGATGCACTTTGAAGAAGGCCGAAGCAGATTGGTGCTTCAGAACATCATCTGTGATTGGCTGAGCAGACACAGGGTTAGACTGGACTGGAGAGGCTTTCAGGGAAAGAAAGAAGCTGCCAGTGTCCATGTGGGTAGTGATGCACCTTGCAGGGAGGCAAATGTTATGCTCGAATACACCAGCATTTACAGTGAAGCTCCCTTGGGGAACAGAGACAGAGCAAGCAGCACAGTGGTGTGACCATCACATCCTATCTTCTGAAGTGGGTCACATTTATCCAACCAGAGACCAGACAGGAATTAGATGTAGGCAAGAAGACAGTAAAGATTAGAAGAGGGAGGAAAGCTAAAAATAAATTCTGCATTCATACCCTAGAGCAAATGCTTTTAATCTATGGCCACTTCAGTGAGACAAGAATAGCTTAGTAAGGCATTATGAGTGTAGCCAATAAAAAGAAAATGGTTTGGAGCCCTGGTCAAAAGGTCTATATGAAATGAATACCTATTTTATGTTGTACCCACCCAACACAAGTACCTACTTTGTTTGTTGAGTCAGGCCTGCCTAGCCTTGAACATATAGATATCCTACCGCCAAGTGCTGGATTTACAGACATGTCACTGAGCCCAGCTAGCAAGTACTATTTGGAATGTGAAAAAGAGTATAGTATTCATCAATATATATGCTTGTATATACCTATTTTTCAGTAAAAATAAAACATTTTGTGAGTATAGTCATATTTTACATATGTATAATATACTAAACATATATAATACATACACACGCATATATATACTTTTTATAATCTCTTCTTAAAAGAATGTTTTAGGTTAGGGATGATAGCCCAATGGTAGAACATTTGTCTTGCATATATAATTTCTAGGATTCAATACTTATACTGAAAAACAAAAACCAAAACCCTCCAATATTTTCAGTTATCTGAATAGCTCCTACTCTATCGATCCAAAGACTTCTACATGGCACCAAGACCCTGAGGGAATGAGGCAATACTCTAAGAGCAGACTGCTGGATAGTGGGGAAACAAAATCTCACCAGAACCCCAACCTGTCTTTAAAAAGTAACTATTTTTTTCTGCTGTACTAGGTAAGATTCCCAGCAGTAACAGTATAGAGGAATCGGAAACCCTTGCCAGAACTGTCTGTATCTCATTTATAACCTATTATGTAAACATGCTTTGCATGCTCAAGTTTAACACACAGTAAGCCATGCGTACCTCTTATTTCACACCATGTTTACTGTTCACGTCTAATCCTCTTGCATCTTCATAAAGTCCTGATCTCAGGACTCTTCACAGCTGTCGCTAGGGATCATGGTGTAACCCAGTGGGTTGCCAGACAGGCTGTCCCCCACACATGCCACCTCAGAGTTATAGATGCTCATGGAAGGGAATTACTATTTAAAATCACATGCACTATATTAGTGAGAATTGTGTTCATACTGAGTTCTGGAGATGGGATTCCAGGTTCTAGGAACACTTAGAAACAAATGTGCATGGATGCTTTCAGGAAGAAGAGTGATCAGCTTTCAGCAGGATTCCCCAAGAACTTCTTAACTCCCAAAGAAGTTGAAGACATCATATAACCATATAGTAAAAACAGAATAAAGCATATGTTTTAGCAGGTGTGAACCTTGATAACATTATGTGGAATAAAAGAGATCAGTCATAAAAGACCACACGGATATGTACCCATCTACATGAAAGTTTAGAAAAGGAAAATATACGAAGAGAAAAAGTAGAGTCCTGACCCTGAGCTCCTGATCCTCATGGCTCCACCTTGAAAGTTCTAGGACAATGAGTGTACACCACCACATGAGATTTGATTTTTCAGTGCAATGATTAAACCTTGTGCGTGTAGGCAAACACTCTTCCAAATGAGCTATATGGGGGAGCCCAGGCCCCATGGAGCCATTTTTTAAAGGGATATTAACATAGATGTATATTCTGTCATCTTGTTCATATTCTTTATTTAATGGGATACTCTTGTATTTACAAATAATTAAGTGAACATTCCATGAGTCACTACTGTGTGGCCCTTAAGCATTTTCCAAAACAGAAGATTCCATTTTCTATCATGCTAGAGCTGGTGGCCAGTTATAGGCCACAAGGGTAGAAAAAGCATGTCCTGGGCAGCCTAGTCTACTTGCCATGAACAGGGCTGCCGTGCAGGTATGTCTAACCCATGGCTATGAACACAGCCCAACATAAAAGCTAATTAAAACATTATGGAATTTTTTTTTTTTGGAATTTTTTGGTGTGTGTGGTTGATCAATGTGGGGTTTTGGTGGGGGGGGGGGTTGATCACATGTTTTTTAAATGAGTTCTACACATGAACATGTCCCAGTGTTAGTGGGTTGGACATCCCTTGGAGTGGCCCCATCCTGTTTACTATCCTGGTTGTCTCTGTTCTGAAATCCCATGCTATGTAACAAAGCATCCCTTTGCAAAGAGGATACTACACTTTATCTAAAGAACCTGACGTGATGCCTGCTGTCATGTTTTTATGATCCTTTGTGAACTGGCAATGATTTTGCATCAAGTGACAAAACCTCAGTTAGTCCTCTTTGAGGCAAGGAAGGAAATACATTCATGTCACTGGTAAGTCTCTCTGGCTGCAGGGGCAACTGTAGGCAGTGACTCAAGTGACTGACCTTATTCTGGCTTTGTCCTCAAGGCAAAACTGCCAGAGGCTCCCATTCTACCAGTTTAACAGCTGGCTTGGAGGAATAGAGAACACTGTGTCAGGACAAGCTTTAGGAAAGAGCTCAGAAAGAGCTGTTGGCCTGGCTAAGACACCATCTTTCTCTGAGCCAGTTTCCATGGCCAGAGGGCTGGAATCCCCATCATTGGCTAGGATGGAACCATGTGCCCCATCTGTGAGTAATGGATGGCCCAACATCCCCTTCCCCAAACCAGCACTGTATCTGCCACACAACTTCAGACATTTGCTCTTTCCCAGGGTAAGTGAGCTTTGAAGGCTGAAGGGCAAGGCACAGACACTTTACAACTCAATTCTGCATTCGCCCGATCACCTACTCTGTGGGAGGCACCGGTTTATTTATCTCTTTCCACATTCTGTGTGTGTGCATGCACACCAACCCCCAGACACATGGGGAGCCCGCCAGATGCCAAGCCTAATGAGGATCTCGAATAATCAATTATACACATTTCATAACAACACTAATCCCTTCCTGATGGCTTCCACTAGTTGTTGAAGTCTGGAGGAGACAACCTTTGTGAGAAATGTGGATAAAATTATATGGCATGGGTAATTTTACTTACTGAATATTTTCCTGCTTGTGAGGGTAGAAAAAAAGAAAAAACAAAACACATAAACGAATGTTTCGGGAAGCGCCTGCCTGTCAGGCAGGGACTGATGGGAAGAGGCCAGGAAAGGGGGTGAGGGTTATTGCAAAGCCCTACAGAGTGAAGCTCTGGTTTAGCTGAGGACCAGCACCCCACCCCCACCCCAGGTTGTCCTGGGTGTAAATCAGATTCGAGCTCTTACCCACTCCTCAAGTAAATTCATTGGGGGTTTGGATTGGATGTGTAGGTCTTTTCCTTTTCCAAAAGCAGAGCTTGGAAACACAGGGGAAATTTAAGGCTCCAGGATGTGTTGCTGAGTTGTGGCCTCCACTGGGGCCTCCTTGCCATCTTTAAGTGTTTTCATGGGTGATTCTCATTATCGTCAAGTCATGCCGCACATGTGTGTCTTCCTTGCCTCAGGAGGGACCCAGGCCCTGTTGCTCATTATCACTAATGAAAGCAGCTTCTTTGTTGATTTCCCATGGTCAAAGAACCACAATAGAATGTGACAGTCGAGTGGTAAAGAGTGGAGATTGTGGACTCCAGTCCTGTGTGCCATCTTTGACTCCTTCTGCTTTTCCCTTTTATCACCAGGGCACACTGGGAAGCTGTGATCTCCGGGAACCATGGTGTGGGATGGCTCTGCTTGTTCTCCCGAGTCAGAGTATAAGCCTGAGAAAACAGTCACTTCAGTTGTGCATAGGACAGTGCCAGGCAGTTCAGAGGCCCAGTATTACTTGAATGTGTGAATGCAGAATATGCCATTTAAACGTGATTTCTGGTTTTGTCATTAGCGTTTCATGCTGGGGGTATTGAATGATGTGACTGACCAGGAAGATGGATAAAAATACCACCAAAAGGCTCTCTTCTTCCTATTGCCTCCCTACGCCCTTGTGAACCTACAGAGGCTTCTTTCTTTTCTTCCTCCCTTCCCCCCTCTCCTCCCTTCCTTCCTTCTTTCCTCCCTCCCTTCCTTCCTCCTTTTTTTCTTTTGGATAAACTAAACATCAGTACCTACACTAGTGTGGATTCTTCTCTCAAGTTTGATATGTACATTGTATGTGATAACTTTTCTGCCCCAGGCTTTAGAGAACCAGATTTTTTTTCTCCAACAATGTCAACCACGCTTTGGTAAGAGCTGATGTCTCTTTTGTGAATTTAAAAACTCTATGATTTGCCTTGTGTGTATCTGTTTACCCTAGTAAGCACAGACCATGAGCTGCTATTCATTGTCTAGGTGACTGTGACTCTTGACATGTCAGGGGACTTGTTTTAACCCCTTCTCTAAGCCAGTTTCTAACAAGGTACTATGATCAGCAGGCCCAACAGGGAATTGCCTGTGCTTCTGACTCATCTCAAGATGAATCACCCCTGGTTCTAAAGGTGAGCTCAGTTTTCCTAAACTACAGGATCACTTATGAACATGTACATCAGAATTCTATCAACAAGAAAAATTTGGGAAAATAGCTGTTGCACAGCCAAGACAACCAGAAGTACCTGCCAAAAGACAGGGAGGGATAAGCAGGAAAGATGGAGAAGATCTTGCTATGTAGAAGGCTTGGCAGATGGCCACCGAGGACTCTCCATGTACGAGGCACTGTACCAGGAGGAGTATCTAGTCAGCTCCATGGGTTTGCCTGAGAATCTTCCTTATTGGGACCCTTATGTCCTGCCAGTCCAAGACGTCAAGACCTGGATGCTTTGTGCTTTTCTCTACCCAGTCAAAGAACACGACTCATTTACCATCAGAAAGAAAAGGCCTATTATCTGAACAGAGATGAAGAGAAGTCTGCTTGGGTACTGATAGTATTTATTTGGGATGTCTACAGAAGAACACCTTCAGTGAGGAAAACAAACAAACAGACAGACATAACAAAACAAAGCAAGGTGGATAAAGGGCTGAGGAAAGAGGGCAGAGTTCTAAAAGCAAAAAACAAAGAACAAAAAAATTGTAAGAGAAGGTACAGGAATCAGTTCGGTACTTTCCAGGCAAGGCAGGTTGAGACTTCTCTTGAAAGCAGTGGTAACACATGGAAGATATATTAAAGATGACTCAAGGCCTCAGTCCCTGCAAGAAGCAGTGTTCTGGAGCCATGGCCCTTTTATAGTAGACATTTTGGGCCTCGTGGGTATATCAAATTAAACACACAGGGCTGAACTCTGTTATTGTCACCATAGTCAAAAGTAATTTGAACAAACTACAACTGCTAAAGGGAAAATGAAGCGAATTCCCAGAAAAATAACCACATCTATTATTAAGGCCCAGTGGGTGAATTATTTAAGTGATTTACTGTTGCTCAGATGGATGCAGAAATTCACCCATGCAATGGTAATTAATATCACTACCTCCATAGAGGTAAAGGATGAGAATGCACCAAGGCTTCTCATTAGCCACAAATCGCCATGTCTTTCTTGATAAAGGGCATGAACTGAATGGAGCGAGCAAAGGCACCCCCACACACAGTCGTGATGCACACTCCTGAGGGGACTTCTGCTGTCCTTTTCAACAGCGTACGCTATTGTGTGTCTGGACGGAGTGGTCACGAGTCACAGGGATTCTATGGAGTAAAACCCCCAACCACGGGAAAACTCAGAGCCGTCGACGGCTGTTTCTTCTCCAGGCTTCCCAGGGTTAGTTTGGAACTCATGGGGGTAGGACACTTGGAATAAAACATCTGACAATTCTATTTCAAGTGGAGGACACGAGAAAAATTAATTCTACCGAGTACTGTAACTCTGTCAAGTCCTACACAGTATGGACCTACAATCGACGGCTTGTACGTTTCCCACTGCACAAGAGATGCGGAGCCTGGGGTGTCCAAATTTCTGAAGAGACCAGCGTTTGTCAAGATCCCTTGAGCCTGGGGTGGTTAATGGGAAAGCAATACAAACTTGCAGGGGAGTTGTAGCAACAAAGCTTAGGATCAGGATGTCTGTAGCAGTGTGGAAGTGGGAGGCGGTGCCATGAAGCCACAGGGTGCATGGTGTGTATGTGGTGTGAGCTCCACTGAGGCTTGATTTTGGCCGGTCTGGCTCAAGGTGAAATCTTTACTACAGAGAGCTATGTCCACCACCTAGCAGGAACTGAATAATTACCTGCCGAAGCAGGAACAAATGGGAGATGCTGCCCCCCCCCCATTAGCCGGCTCAGCCCTCCCTGTATCTTCGTCTTTGCTGAGCTTCTCTCCGGATCTCTGCTCAGCCAGGGCCTGTGGTCCTCCACCTTCGCCCGACTTCTCTTTGCTGTTTCGTGATGTCTAGCCAAGGTAGGGGCTCCTTGGTGAATGTTTTGACTTCACTAGGGGACACAAGCTCTCTGTGTCATTCTTGTCACCTGGTCCAGACTCCCCAAGCAAGCCTGATGTGGAAGGGAATGTCACCTGGAAGGGTTTGGTCTGCACCTTCTTGCTGAATGACTGGGGCTGAAAATCCTTGATGTCTCTGAATACTGAGTGTGAGTTGCTTTGTCACCTTTGCAGAGAAAAACTTCCTGAGCCAGAGAGAGACATTTCCACCTGCAGGGAATGGCTGCAGAGCTCCACAAGACCGAACTGCATTCCGTAAATGATATTTTAATGCAGGAAATTAAGATTATATTAAAATCTCAATTTAAAATTAAATTCCCAGTCTAGGACTTGAGGACCCCAGGATGGATCTGTTTGTTCTAAATAAGAATATACTGATTAATCTGCCCCGCAGTCTATCATTTTGCTTCCTACATTAGTAAAAGGATTTTCCTATAAACACAACCAATATCACAGATAGACAGGCATGCAGACAGACAGAAACATAAAAAAAGATTTAGTATGAGAATTGGCTTACCTAACTATGGAGGCCAGCAAGGGTCAAGATAGTTGTTTGCAAGATGGAGGATCAGGGAAGCCGATGGTGTAACTCAGGCTTGTCTAAAGACCCGAGAACCAGGGAAGTCGATAGCACCAGTGCATGGCAGAAGGTCTGAGACATTTCAGAGCATCGATGTAAGTTTCAGAGTGTGAAAGGCCCAGAAATACTGTATCCGGTAAGGTGAAACCGACATCCTGGCTCCGGAAGAGACAGCTCACTTGACGCCTTCAGTTCTATCCAGGTTCTCAGCAGATTGGCCATTGCCCACAGTAGGTGGGAAAAGGAAGGTCTTTCTTATGTCATTCAAATGTCAGTCTCTTCTAGGCTCTCAGACATACCCAGACTCAGTGCACACCAGCTCTCTGGGTATTCCTCAAGCCAGTCAAGGTAAACCCCAACCATTTCACAACCACAGGCACGGGGAAATGGTTCCAGGTGGGGTACTTGCTAGAACTTAGAGAAGAAAAAAACATTCAAGAGTGACGGCACCTGGGAACAAGTTGTAGCTATGACAGAATTACAGCTGACTTAGATTGTTGAGTTTTGTTTTGTTTTTTCTCTGCTGTGGCTGAGTGCCAACCATTCTCCATTTTATCATCCCTGATTTCTCCTACACCCACGTCTAAGGTCTTTGTCACCTGTTGAACTGGCATGCAGTTGTTCCTGGTGTTCTGTAAGGAGCGTGGGGTCTGTGACTTAAGTAACTAACAGGTATTTATGTGGGCTAAGCAGTGGGGCTAGCAGTAAATACTGCAACATCCCTCTAGGTATGCAACTGAATTCTCCACTAGACAATGAGGTGTCCAAAGTATATGGCACCAAGGAGCCACTAATGCTGAAGGTGCCTCCTGCCTGGAGGGCTTGTGCACTGGGGTCCGGATGCTGGGAGAAAGAAGACTACTCGTCTCCCAGGCCGTATCAATGGATACACACCCTAGATGCAGGAATTGGACAGGAAAAGAAGAGTAGCCAGGTACACGTTTTCCTGCCAAATCCCATGCCACAGCTTAGGATGAACTTGTGGCTATCATTGGCACTGAGGGTAGAACTCTACTTACCTAGCTATGGCAAGGATTTCCTGTTCCTGCTGGACAAGCTTGGGAGGAGAGGTAGGAATAGCTAAGGAGAGTCTGCACAGGTGTTTAACAAGTCACAGCTGAGGGCCTTTGTTCCCTCTCTCAGCAACACTTAGAATCCCTTCATGTGTTCTGAGAACCTTGCCAGGATGTGGAAGCAAATTCAATGTTTTGGGGGTGGTCTTGGAAGAGGTGAAGCCGAACGGCAGACCACACGTCCTGATAGCAAACTGCCTCCCAGTTTCATGAGATGAGCAGAGAGTAGAACCAGCTGGGCAGTGTTTCCCAGCAGGCAATGCCAGTCTGTCTGCATGCCCGGAGTTTCCAATTTAATCAATCTGTGGTTGCCATGGGTACTGGTATTTCTTTCTAAACTTCTAGGTTATTCTAATGTTTCTCTTGGGTGGACAACTTTGTACTTGGTGGCATTCTCAATACTAAACTTTCACTTCCAGGCTTAGCTATAGACACTTGTCAGTCATTCTCTCTCCTCTCCTCTCCTCCCCTCCCCTCCCCTCCCGTCCCCTCCCTTCCCCTCCCTCCCCCTCTCTCTCTCACTACTTTAGTTCTCAGTCTGTAGGTTGTAACCCCTATGGGGATCAAATCACCCTTTTGCAGGGGTTGCCTATCAGATATCCCACATATATTTAATTATGATTCATAACAGTAACAAGATTTCAGTTATGTAGTAGCAACAAAATAAGTTTATGGTCGAGGGTCACCACAACATGGGGAACTGTATTAAAGAGCTGAAGCATTAGGAAGGCTGAGAACCACTGCTTCACTGCACTGAGGGGTCCTTCTCACGATGATCCTTTGTCATGCACACATATCTTTCCTCTTCCTTGGCTTCAAGTCATGCATCTCCTCTCTTAGTGGGGAGGCCATTCATTGGAATACTTTACTGGGATAGAGTGAAAGCCATCCACTCCTAACACTGTACACGGGATCTGTTTGCCAGGAACTACAGAGAATTAATAGTAATTAGTCTTACTGGAGCAGGTGGCATGGAGAACGGGGTCTTCTGAGATTGAGAGAGAGAGGTACCCTACTATGTGAACCACACTGGTCTCAAATCCATCTGCCTGTCCTCTGCTACTTCCATAGGCCCTTTAGGAGATGGGAGGCCAGAGACTGGCTGGTTCTCTGGGTTAGGAGCAGGTTGGCCTCTCCCCATTCCACCCTTGGAGAAATGGAATTATGACTTCCCACTTCATCACTCCATTGTGCCCAAAGAGGAAGCTCACAGCCTTTGGGTCTCAGAAATGCTGATTTTTTTACCCTCGGATAAACATATCGAGATTAGGAAGAGGGCACTTGGCCCACTGAGGAGTTTACTGCTGTCCACTGAAGTTTTATATTATTCTTTTTTACTCATTTTGTTCAAAATCTTCCATCTCCTGGACACTATATTAGAATCAAAAAGCCTAGAAACTGAAACCCATTTAAACAATTAAATAAACAAAGTAATAAATATATGTTATCAAAACAACAGCCACATTTAATGCAAGCCTTTGCAGATTAACCAGTGAATGCTCTTTAAACTGGACAGTGGAGATAAACCTAACTAAAATAGCATGGCTTCTGTTCTCTCACAGTTTACAGCTCAGATTACTTAGAGCTGCTTTGCATGTTTTAGTGGACCAAAGCCTGTACTCCCGAAGGAAGCAATGTGTGGAATAGAACTGTCCAATGGGATGAATGCACAGGCTGACCAATAGGATGAATGCACAGGCTGACCAATAGGATGAATGCACAGGTTGACCAATAGGATGAATGCACAGGCTGACCAATAGGATGAATGCACAGGCTGACCAATAGGATGAATGCACAGGCTGACCAATAGGATGAATGCACAGGCTGACCAATAGGATGAATGCACAGGCTGACCAATAGTATGAATGCACAGGATGACCAATAGGATGAATGCACAGGCTGACCAATAGGATGAATGCACAGGCTGACCAATAGGATGAATGCACAGGCTGACCAATAGGATGAATGCACAGGCCAGTGCTGATGGCAAGAGCACTGGGCAGCTCCACCTCTGGTTCCATAATCTGGGATGAAGCCCGTGTGGGCAGGGGAGGAGGCAGAGGATGACTCTGGTACCAGTTTCTGTTATTGTAATATACTGGAAGGAGCAGTTGACCTCAAATTGGAAGATGCACCCAAGTTTGGCTTCACTCATTCTCGATGCATGTCCTTGGCATGATCAGTTCCCAGGGAGCAACAAGACAGATTTGCCTCCATGTTTTAGCTGAGCAACCCTCTTCTAGAGGCTCCCTGAGGGTGGAAAACACTAAGAGCTAAATGCTTTTGAGTCTGGGAGTCTTTGAAAGTATCATTAGTCTGTCTACATCCCACCCACAGAGAAGTAAATCATAGCTTAAAGAATGGCAGGGGGAATTGAAAATGGTGAAACAAAGAATAAAATAGTCGTTATAAATCTATTACTACATAGAAGTGTCAGCAGTAATCCTTAACAATTCTCCAGTCCTGAAAAGAAAATTTGGATATGCTTCTCGAGGACAGAAAGGAAACCGGGGGAAGCAAAACCCAGGCAGAGAATTATAGGGTGAAAATGTTCTACCTCCGTGTTGTAGGGGATTAGTCCCATAGCCGATGTGCATAGTTTCTAGCACATTCTTCACCTTTTCTTTGTATATGGAGTGCTTTTCCTTAGGGCAGGTTTCATGCTGTCTTCCATCTCGCTATTCTGAAGACGAACTGTTCATCTTTCTGCATTTACTGTGTGAGCCATTTGATGCAGAGACAGCCACAGTTCTTATCTTTTTGGATACTGTATCCCTGTATTACCCACCTTTGGCATTCTTGGAACTCTTAGTTATACACTGAATTTCTCAGTTAATTGTATTTGTATTTTGGGGGGCCATTTCCATCTCATCTTGGCATTCTACTTTCTAGAAGCTTCCTTCTATCCTATTATTGCCTTTTAAAAATTCAATTTATTGTCTCCTATTTTATGTCTGGATCACAATTTCCCCTTTCTCCTCTCCTTCCTGTGTCTGCCCCCCACTTCTTCCCTCCCATCCACTCCTCCTCCATTTCCCTTCAGAAAACGGCAGGTCTCCCAGGGACACCAACCACGTGGCATATCACATGTTACAATAAGCCTAGGAACTCCCCACCCCCATATTAAGGCTGGATGAGACAACCCAGTAACAGAAAAAAAGAGTCCTGAAAGCAGGCAAACTCCTCAGAAATAGCCTATTCTCCCTCTGTTAGGCATGCCACAGTAAGACCAACTACACATACACAGAGGGTCAGTCCAGTTCCAGTGAGCCCTGTGAGTTCAGGTTTGTGGGTTCTATGGGGTTTCTTGTGGTGTCCTTGATCCTTCCGGCTCCTACAGTCCTTCCTTCCCTTCTTCAGGATTCATTGAGTTCTGCCTAATTTTGGCTGTTGATCTCTACATCTGTTTCTATCCGTTGCTGGATGGATCCTCTGATGGTAATTTTGCCAGGCTCCTATCTATAAGAACACAAGAATCTCATTGAAAATCATTTGTTTATATATTATACATATGCATGCATACATATGCATATAGCCAGGCATGCTTTGTTCTATTCTAGGACAGTGTCAGTCTCCCTTGTTACATGGGTCACAAGCTAGATCTCATTGGCTGTCCACTCCCACATCTTTTGTGCCACCTTTACCCCTGCACATCTTGCTGGCAGACAAATTGTAGGCGGAAGGTTTTGTGGCTGGGTTGGTGTCCCATCTCTCCATTGGAAGTTTTTCCTGGTTACAGGAGATCGCTGTACCTTATCCCATTACTGGGAGTCTTAGCTAGGGTCAGCCTAACAAACATCTGTGAGTTTCTACCCTTAACCACAGACTGGAGAAAGAAACTTGATACAACAGAGAATTATTCAGCTGTTAAAAACAAATAAGAACATAAAAATTGCAGACAAATGGGTGAAACTAGAAAAAAAAATGATCTTGAATGAGGTGACCCAGAAAGACACAGGGCATGTTAATGTAAAGGATAATCACAGTCCGCAGACCCACAGAGGCTAATGCATGGATCCCCATGGGAAGGGGACTAGGAAAGATATCGTGGGTGGACTGGGGATGGGAACAGAAGGGATCAGGTTTTGGGGAGGAGTTTCATTTCCAGGAGTGTTTCCTAACTTTAAAAACTACATCCTATTATGGACACAATATTTTTTTTTTCCTCAATTTTCTGTGGACATTAATGGAAGCACTTTATAGCTGAAGTTTGACTTGGCTTCTGGGTCCTGGTTTTCTTCTTTCCTCTGTTTCACTGTTACCACTTTCCATCGATTCTCACTGCAGTCTTCACTTTTAAGGTTTAAAGTGTGTGAAAGTGTGTGGGCCAGTGAGAGGGCTCAGTTGATAAAGGTGCTTGCTGCCAAACCTGGTGACTTGGTTTCAATCCCCAGGATCCATGTGGAGGAAGGGGAGAACCAACCTATACAAGTTGTCTTCTGTTTTGCACAAACCATGGCATGTGGGTACACACTAAAAACGAAAAAAAAAATAATGAAGATGAGGGTAAAATAAAAACACTTAAAAGAAAAACATGAATTCAAATGGTGGTGGGAAAGCTGGATATCCATATGTTGAAGAATGAAACTAGATCCATATCTGTCATTCTACCCAACAATCAACTCCAGATGAATGAAAAAACATTACCATGGACCTGAAACTCTGAAGCCACTGAAAAATAAAGATATCACTTCAAGTTACTGGTATAGACAACGTTCTGTATAGGACTCCAATCACTCAGGGAATGAAGGCAGCCACTGACAAATGGGATCTCATGAAAAGCTTCTTACAGAAAAGGAATGAAAACAGCCAGCAGAATGGGAGGAAATCTTCGCCATTCACATGTCTAGCAGACGATAACCATCTACTATAGGAATAATGGAAACAATCACACAAGAAAACAACTTGATTCAAAACTGGGATACCGAACTGAACAGACAGTTCTCAAATGTCTAACAAACATTAAAAAAATGTTCACCAGTCTTAGCCATCAGAGGAATGCAAATTAAATCTTCCTTGAGACTCCATCCCACCCCAGCCAGAATGACTAGCATCAAAAGACAGTAACAACAGATGCTGGTGAAGACGTAGGGAAAGAGGAATCTTATTCTCCTTGGTGGAACCAGTGGTGCAATCACTATAGACATCAGCCTGGAGGGCCCCCCAAACCTAAAAGTAGGCTCCATGTGACCAGTTCTACCACTCCTGAGCATATACCCAAAGCCTCTGTATCCTACTAAGGACATATGTGTACATACACGCTCATTACTTCTCTGTTCACAATGGGAAGGAAACAAAGTCAGACGAGATTTCTAAGAATTGATGAATGGATAAAGAAAATGTGTACATATACGTGATAGAACTTCAGTCACCTGGAAAGAGATATGAAATTATGAAACATTTAGGAAAGTGGATGGAACCGGGAAATGTAATAAAGCAAGGTGACTCTAGCTCAGAAAGACAAAATACCAGACATTTTTTCTCCTACGTAAGTTCTAGCTTTTTTTTTTTTTTTTTTTTCTCTTTGCAAACTCTGGTTTTTATTTGGATTAAAAAGCTTCAATGAGCAAACATATGAGACTTGTCACTGCAGTAGGTAGTGTGTCAGCCTCACAACTTCTGTTTTTAATAAGGTGTATTTATGCATATTTATGTAGGAGTCCAAGAAACTAGAAAGGGACATGAGAGAGGGAACAGACAGTCAGACAGAAGAACCCCTGTGGTATGGAAGTATTAAGTGAGGTGGAAGGGGACACACTTTGACAGGGCATGAAGACCCAGAGAAGAAGGGGCAGCTCCATCTTGGAGAACATCAAAAGGAACTCTGTTACATCATAAGCTCATAGAGACAAAGGTAAAAAATCAGTTATGAATTCCCTTAAACATTTTAACATTTACTTAGATATAACTCTTTCCTTTGCAGCTTTCAGCTCCTCCTCCCAATGCCAGTCTTGGTAGGGTTAACATCTTTGTTTTTAGGAGCTCAACTTTGGTCCATTACTTACTTATCTGGAGTATACCCTCAGATAACGTCTTCAGAATATAACAAAACCATTCCCCTAGCTGCAAGGACCCTCAGTGGATGCTTGATTATTCAACTCTATATACAGTCTTTTTCCTACACATTCCACATATGATACATTTTAACTTAACAAATACCAAGAAATGGGTAACAACAAAATAGGAAACTTTTGACAATACACTGTAATAAAAGTTAGGTTCTCTCCCCCAAATGAGTTACTTACATGAAAACTGTATGGTACTATGAGAGTTAATCTGACAACCAATATGGCTACTGAGAAATAGGTGCAGTCAGCATTCATATGCTTGACTCTTCAGGAGGGAACAGGGTGACCCCAGATTTTTCCTTGCTTCTCAGAACAGCATACGGCCCCTACCTTTGTTTGTTTTCAGAATTTTCCATTTGATGGCTTCTCTGTACCCTGTTGTACTGACTCGCTGTGTCAGTTATGGTGATGTGCCGTTGGGAATGCCCTTCCAGAAAGGTACAGCTGACTGACAGCACCCAGATGCTACTCTTGGGATACACCCCACTCTACTGAAACTACGTGCCTTTTGGGCCGTTGCCAGCTAGTGCTATGTGTATAGTAGAGAGGTTCTGAGTCCACCTAGGCCTGGCCCTGCCTACTGTAGAACTTCTGTAACAGGTATCCTTGCTGAGTGAAGCCCTATCCACCCAGTGAAAATTCTTTCAGAATGGTACTGCAGGCTAGAGTCTATCCTCCCCGGCCTCCCTTCATCCTGTTGCCTCTGTCTGAAGGCTCAGCCTTCTGTTGTTCTTTCCTCTTTCCTTTCATAGACATTTCCCCAGGTCATCCCTTACATGTCAAGTTCCAACATGGTACCTGCCTCTCAAGAGGATTCAGGGGAGGAGGGAATTTTACTCAAAAAGTAACAAAAGACATGCTTAGCTCCCAAGTAACCTTTTCATCTAAGGGGACCAATGCTCATTGTAGGAGGCAAAGACCTAAGACAAATGACAATTAAAAGAGGAGAAACAGAAAAATCTGGTTTTTCTTAAATTCAAACTAAAGCAAAGTACACTGTGTTCTCTTTAATTGAAGACAATAAAAGTGTATACCTATTGGGTGTCAACCATGTGCTGTAGATCTAGTAATGCAGTGGACGGAAGGACAGACACAAGACAACGTCCTTGTTCTCCTAGAGGATCTCCTGAAAGACTTATTTCTGAAACATTCCACAGGATATTTTCAAACCATTGACTACCATCACTAAAACCATGTGAAATGACCCTCCAGGTAGAGGGAGTGACTGCACACAGAAGTCTACAGCTCGGGTATCCGGGCAGAAAATCACCCCTGCTGCCTTCAAAGATTAAAAGCAGTGAGAGCAGTGTTCTTGTTTTAAAGATACTTCCTTTCAAACTCTCCTGATCACCGCAGTTGTTTTCCTAGCATTTACAGTTGTGGAAGAAAGTTGAACTTTTATCTGAGTTTCATCATGTGTGGGTCTATTTTTCTGGCTAGATTCATACCAATTGATTCACTGATCCTTGAAATTCCAAGTTTTCCTAGCTCTCTCTCTCTCTCTCTCTCTCTCTCTCTCTCTCTCTCTCTCTCTCTCTCTCTTTCTCTCTCTCTCTCTCTCTCTTTCTTTAAAGAGCGATTCTTGGCTGAGGTGAGGTTTTTATGTGCAAATTCAGGGCTTTGTTTCTCCTTCGAACTTTCAAAAACAGCCTTTTCTCCATGCTGCTGCGAGGTACCAGTTTTTCCTCTAAGTTCTCTAAGTTTGTGCTCATTTTCCAGGAAATCCATGGCTCATGGTTAATGTTCTCTGTTCCCCAAATAAAGCCTTCTGAGTCGCCATTCTCCCCCTCTCACTTAAAATGTCTTTCTTCTGCTTTTTTTCTGCGCTGAAAGAATTTCTAGGCCTATTCTATACATAACTGGCTTGAATATACATAACTGTACAAAACTCTATTTCTGCATCTAATGGGGTTTATTGTCTTGGTTTTTGTTGTTTGTTTGACAGAAGGTCTCTCTAGGTAGCCCTGGCTGTACTGGGACTCTGTGTACCAGGCTATCTCTGCTGGGATTAAAGGCTTGTGGCACTACATCCAGCTCTGATACAGAGTTTAAGTGTGGACTTAGAAGCACTTTCTCACCGTCGCCTTTGACCGTTCCCAGTTCCCTTTTCTTCTCAGCCTATCTACTTGGTTGTGTCCATGATATGGCGGCTGCCTCCCTCGTCATTCATGTTTAGCATGTTCTCCTTCCTGGCGCTTTATTCCAGTTTCACTGAGACCGTGTTGTATTTGCTGTGTTAACGATTTAATGCTTTTTCTTACAGTGAGTTATTTCTGTTCTCAGTCCCCCATAAGTCATCAGCTGCAAAAATGTGAGAATCATCTGGGGATGTATGAGATTGACTTCTGGACTCATCCCATGATGGTTTTCAAGTTCTGGATCTCAAGCAGGATGCAGGTTCATTAGCTTAGGTCTGTGCGGTGTCCTTCAAGATTTCTGCTCACACGAAGGCCTGCGTTACATTAGTTCTGCTGGAAGCAAAGAAAATAATGTCTTGTTTCTAAGGCATTAACCTCTGAAATGCTAAACCAATTAAATACATTAAAATCTTGTGATTGCAATTCTTGATCTCAGCCGAGCCTTGTGGGTTTTTTCCCCCTCTGTCTGAAATGCTTTATCCAACATTAATGATGCAGTAAAACCATCTACCCAATGAGAACATGCCTTGAATGGACAGAGGAGCCTACCTCTGTTAAAGGAGCACGGCTTCCAAGCCATCGAGGATCAAACACTTTGTATCTCTGAGCAAAGACAGGCAAGTAGAAGAGAGCGTCCCCTCTTACAGGTCAGCGAGCAGGTTGGCTTCATGTTACAGAGGGGCCTCTAGCTAACTTGTGGCCCCTTTGATTTGGATCTATCAGCAACATTAAAGATACTTCTCGGGCTCTGCGTCCTCTGCTTTGGAAGCTGAGGTGTCTCTGCCTTCCAATGGCTGCTGCCTGAGAAACCCACAGGGAGGGCACTGTACCATCCCGAAGCCAGAAGATGCTTAACTCCAGAATACTGTCTGTGTTTCCAAGAGCAGAGAAAATGAGATCTGTTCTGGGTTTGACAACACTTGAGAATGTTTCTGTGGCTTTCGCTGGGACATAGATGATGCTCAGGGAAACCTCTAAAAGAGACATAATGCCAGAGGCTTCCAGCAGTCCAGTGTCTGTGGAAAAGGGCACTCCAAAAGGGCCCTGAGCTCATCTTCAAGTTGCAGCTCCAAGCTGGGCCCTGGATGGCAGATGCTCCAAACAACACACCAGGGGAGGAACTGCCTTAGAAAGATCAGGTGAGTTGGCCAACAAATCAAGCATTAAAGCCCCACCCAGGAGTTAAATGAAGTCAGATCATGTCTAGAACTGTTGACCTCTTGAATTTTTTAAATGAAGAACAATTTCAATAAGAGTTTAGAAAATAAAGTTCTTTTCTTTTGTATATGAATCATAACCGTATTTCCCCAGTTCTCAGTGGTACTGTCTACATGCATAAACATGTATGCTAGTCTGCAGTCATCTGTGCACTTGAACCCATATATATAATTCCAAAATATCTTAGAAACCAATTTATAAACCTGTTCCAAGTAAGATCCAACCTCCTAATATCTCCTCATTCTCCATTACAAACATGATAAATGTTATGTTTTAATTATTAATCTCTGATCACAATGAAGGGAATAATATCGAAATCATTGCATTAAAATATCAACAAACTATTTCCCTGTGTAAAATTAAAAAAATAATAAAGGCAATTTCCATCTTTGAAAAGGAATGGGCCAAACTTTCAGTTTTTCCATTCATCTTTAGATTTCGTAATTTTATTTTTATTTATAGATGAATAAAATTTCCTTGTGCATCTGCATGATTTATTTTTTATTTTATGTCTATGAGTACACTGTAGCTGTCTCCAGACACTGGAAGAGGGCATCAGATCCCATTGCAGATGGTTGTGAGCCACCATGTGGTTGCTGGGATTGAACTCAGAACCTCTGGAGGAGCAGTCAGTGCTCTTAACCACTGAGCCATCTCTCCAGCCCGTCTGCATGGTCTTTAAAATCCACTCCTCCTTTAATCTCCTTCATAGAGCTGCAGTGAGCATGATGTGGAAATGTCTCTGTAGTGGGATATAATTTCCCTTTAGTACATGCACAGGGGTATGTGGCTGGGCCACATGATAGTTTTATCTCCAGTTTTTTTTTTTTTTTTTTTTTTGAGCATCCTCTAGACTACTTTCCAAAGTGTCTGCACTAGCTTACACCCACATGACAGTGTACAAGGGTTCACCTTTCCACACATACGTGCCAGTATTTGCTGCCATTTTGTATTCTTGATGATGACCATTCTGAATGGACAGTGTCATTGACAACGGATGACATAGTTGAAGTCAGTGTTTTGTGGGAGCAACATGCCTTGTAGACACAAGCACTCACATTTCTAAACAAATCCCTCAGCTCCCGACAGGAGGATTTCTATGACTGCATCTTTGAGCCTTCACAGAAACGTTTTGTCGCACTGGGAGCTAAAAAAGGCAGCAATGGCTGCTCTCTAGCAGGTAGCACACGCGATATGAATTGCAGTTTCTTCGGAGTAACTTCAGATGGGACACGGGCGCGTCAGAAGAGGAAGGCGGTGAGATAACACTTTGTCTTACTTGCCCATTCTTTGGGTGGATCACAAAGAAACCTTCCCTTTCTTTAGCCTCTTTATCTTCCAGCCATGCTCTCTACTCCTAGCAACTTGGAGCACTGCAGATCTCTCTTGGCCTCAGCAGCATGCCCTTCCCAGGTAGCTGTGAATGCTGCTACTTCCTGTCAGTGCTCTTCCTGCCCACACACTTGTCCAATTACTTCCCTCCTGCATCCCTCCTGGCTCCTCAGAGAGCTGTCATCACTTAGGTACATACGTTTTCCTTATGTCACTTGGTTATTGTGTATATCCATTGAATCTATTTCTATGGCTCTACGTACAACCCTTTGACCAGAGGAGCCCTAGCTTCCATTTTCTTTGTAGCTTCCCACAGTGGGTTATGTGCCCACACACGGAAGCCCCTCAAATGGAGTGATTACTTGTTTCCTTTTGCATATGCACCCCTATTATGGCAGATTTCCCCATCTCTGCAGTTTCTGGTTCTTAGTAACTTCTCATTTCTCTCCCCGTTAACTTCAGTTTTACAAGGGTTTGGATGGCGTTTTTGGCACACCACACCCAAGAAATCTGAATTCTTCTCCACTTAGACCTACAGCCCTGTAACCTTATACAGGCATTTAATGTCAGCGGGCTGTGGATTCTGACACATCTTTGCAAAGGGGGGAAAAGATAATGACTTTCCCATAGGGTCCCTGAATGCTACAGCTTATTTTGTTTCTAGCTCTGCTGGGGCTCATTTGCGTTTCTTGTTCTGTTGTCACTGCACATTCTCCTGCCTCTGGTCCATTACAATTCATAGGGACTAAGACATTTCTTTTTCCTGCCTTGATAGTAAATGAGCCCAACCTTGACAAACAGGAAGCCCTTCACCCGAGTCACAGGCAACACTTTTTACAGCGTGTCTGTGGGTTCTTCTGAATGCATAAGTTCATAGGGTCGGATGGAAAGGGCCTCCCAGATGCCACAGGAGTCCTTCCATATTAGAAGAACTGAAGCCCAAGGGCCAAACTCACATCCTTATGTTCCCTGCCCAGAACTTAACTTTCAAATTGGTTATGGTACTGCAGCCCAGCAGAGTCATACAATACCCTTCATGGCTGCCATGTCTTTCCCCAACACTGTGTACTTAGACTTATCCTAGCGTGTTCAGTGGTGTTGGGTTCCTTCCAGTAACAGCACTGGCTTTTCCAATGCCTGATTCCAAATGAATCATATATGGTCTTATTTCTGAAACGGACATCAGTTGATGTGAGGCGTGGGATCCGTGTAATAGCTAAGATGTTTATGAGCCCACTGCCAGTGTAACTGTCTTCTCTCAAGCTGCAGCATCCTCTCCAGTGAGGATCAGGTTGCAACTCTCAGCTGTTGGCTGGAACCCTATGGGTTTCTAGACATTCGAGTCTAAATTTTAGTACGGTGCCTGGTACAAAGCAGGTACTTTATAAACATCTTGGGGGGGGGGATTACATAAGTCCCAGAAGGGATATGAGGAGAAATTAATGTTTTTAAATTTCAGCATGAAGTGTGGGAAGAGATGGATTCTCCCCTCTAGACAGTAAGTGATTAAAAAAAAAGGGGGGGGGCAGTTTCAACATTCGCAAGTGTGACTCTGGCTGAGATGCAAAGAGAGTTCCAACTGCTAAGTAATCTTGTTAACTGACTCTGTGTCAGTTAACAAGATTCGTGTCAGCTCCATTGGCAGTTCCTGGATGTTCCCAGCAAGGGGTTCTCCCAATGGTGACCATTATTATCAGCAGCTCTGGGGACAGCAACCTTACCTGTAAAGTCTTTCCTGCATCCTTTCTGCTCTTGAAGATGCTCTGTGCATGCCCCTGCCCCATACACACCCGATTCCAGCAGAGCAGCTTCACGGCAGAGCACTGGTCTCTCCCTCCCCTCCCTCCCTCCCTCCCTCCCTCCCTCTCTCTCTCTCTCTCTCTCTCTCTCTCTCTCTCTCTCTCTCTCTCTCTCTCTCTTTGAGCGTCTTCCATCTGTTGCTATTCCCAGTCTTTTGCTGAAGCTCAAAGTGTGGTCCACAGATTGGCAGCGGTAGAATCATTTGGGAGCTTGTTAGAAATGGAGGATCTTGGACTGCGCCCCAGACCTACTGAAACAGAATCTGCATTTTAACAAGATCCCAGGTGTTTCCTACACGCAGTAAAGTTTAGAAACATTTCCCCTACTACAGTTCTAAGCGACCAGGACTTGATGTCAGCCAAATGCTTTGTTTTGGAAGAAGGTTCCGGGTGGTGGTGACTCAACTGGCCCACCTTTGAAGTAATGGAGCTTTAGATTCTTTCAGGAATGTGTCAACCCTACTCACAACCACCCCGGCCACCTGTGGCTGCCTCCAGCACCAAGGTTGACACCTTTCCATCTAGTCTGGTGTGATCTCTAAACCAGGAGAACCTGGGCCACTGTGGCAGCATCGATCCTCCTGGCCCATGTTCAAGTGTCTGGTTTGAATGATGTAGAAGGAACTCAAGCTTTGAATGTGCTAGAATATCCCTAGGTTGTTCTAAAGACCAGAGGATTCTGATTTAGGATTAGCACTAGACTCTTGGAGCATACTCCCTGCCTCCACAATCTCTTATCTCTCCTGCAGGTCTAATCGTTTGCATCTGGAAGACTTTAAATTACCTCCCGTTCCCTTCAGTGTCTACTGCCCTCCAGCCAACACCAGAACATGTGTGTAAAACAAAATACTGTAACAGGTGATTCTCTGTAGTAAGGTTTGCCAAGGAACTAATTATGAACATGCCCTTGTTTAAAAACTATAACCACACACAATTCCACAGGTTGCAACAGACACCTTAACAAGACCTTTCAGCTTCATGTACACACACCTTAGTAGCAAACTCTAAAGACCCAGTTTTCCTGTGTCCTTCCCAGTCTTCTGCTAGGGGTCACGTTCTTTCTTACATCACTTCCTTGTTTGTTTTTTTGTTTTGTTTTGTTTTGTTTGTTTTTTTGTTTGGTTTTTTTTTTGTTTTTTGTTTTTTATGGTCTTGACAGGAAGTTAGGGCTTGTGTTTCCCTGCTTCTCTCCTCATGGGTAAGGGTAGTGCTAGATTCTGAGGGACACGGTCTCTGTATTTCTTTTTCTCTTCTAAGGCCCGAAGCCGTTGGGCCTAGACAATGAAGGCCTAAAGCGTGAGACAAGGATGTGGGGCTGTTGCTGACAAAACCCGTCTGGAGGACACAGCTTGGCTCTTCCTCACACCTCTCAAAAACCCCTGACCTCTCTTGAGGCAAAGCCCAGTCCCAGGAAATTTCCCAAGAAAAGAGAAAACACTGAGGTGGCTTCTCCCAGAGTAGAAGGAGTTGAACACAACTATTTAGGTTCCCCACCCAAAACTCACCAACAAGAGAAAAAAGATACCAATACCCCGCCACAATATCCCACGGAGAGCCAAGATGGAAACCACCAGACCAAACTTTTCCTGTCAGCACCCTGATCCAGTAGAGGAGCTTAGGGGTGACCCATCCTGACTGGTGCTTGAAGAATCAACAATGCAACAACCTGCCAATCGGGCTCTGGCTTCTGAGCTCCAGTAAGGTTTCCCCCAAGTCTGAGGGCGATCTTGCCAGTAGTGACTGGCTTGGTAGGGCTCCTCCAATTCCCATCTGCTGCAAAAAGGCAGCGTGTTTTAAAAGAAGTATATTGTACTCACACTCCGCCAGTGTGTGAACCAATGAGAACTTGAAGCTGCGACAACTGAAAAAAGTAGACGTTTGGTGCCAAGAGATTTTTTTTCCAGTAAAATTGCTTAGTGGGGAAGGTGTGGAGTAGGAGGGTAGGAGGGGGATAGAAAACACAATGGTCAGACAGAGGGACAGACTTCACCGAGAAAACTTAGCAAGTCTAATTCCAGAGAAACTGCGGATGAGAGCTTCTCTCTAAGTGTAGCTGTGGGGAGGAATCAGGGCAGGAGGCTAGTACCTGTGGCCAGGGAGGCTTGGGGATGCATAAGGGACTGACTGTTGACATTTAGCCAAAAGCTGGCTAATGGCTTGGAGTTGTTTTTTCTTTTTACATTTACCCTTCGAAGCTGGGGGTGTCTCCCAGGCACTTCTGGTTTGGGCTTCTCTTTGGAAAATTAGGAGAAGTACAAGGATTGTTTCTTGTTTTGAAAATTACTCAGATAATTTCCTAGAAGCAGCCTGAGAGTCAACAGGTACAAGTTTTCCAAAAATTGCTTATTGAAACAAAAATTAAAAAAAATAGCCAACAACAAAAACAACAACAACAACAAAACAATGATAAGCCGTTAGGAGATGCTGAACCAGATGTGGTGTATCACACCATAACCCCATATTCCAAGAGGTGGAGGCAGGGAGAAGGTGAATTCAAATCTGTCTGGACTACCAAGGACTGGGGACATGACATAATGGTAGAGAGCTCGCCTCACATGCTCTAGACCCTGGGTTCCAGCCTCACAGGGTGGGGAGGGGTGACTGTTGGATATACTTAATCACAGAAGGCGTTGCCATTTTCAGTAGGTATGTAGATCTGAAGCCCCCTTTATGCTAATTTACATGGCTACAGGCAGTCAGGGATGGAGTAGAGAAACTGGAACCTACCTGACCCTCTGTCATAAACACACCCTGTGTTAGGGTTTATGTGTTTGTTTTCTTTCCTTTTATCCCTCTGAATGAAAAACACTTAAATTTGAAATGGGTTCATTTTATGGAACCAAACTTGCATCATATGTTCAAAAGCTGTGGCAAAATTACTTTTTGGCAGGAGCTGCGTCGCCTTAGAAAAAGCCAGGTCCTGATGTGTGTCCCTGAGGGTGAGCCTCAGATTGCCATCTGGTATGTCCAGGCAACCCAGTTCTGGAGTCGGTACTGGGAATCAGGGTCTCAGGAAGGTGTGAGGCCCCCTCAGGGGTGGGTGCACAGTGCTCCCGAGTGAGGGAATGGGCCAGCTGTCACCACTGCAGCCAGATCACTGTCTCCCAAACAGGATGGATATACGATGCTAACCCGACTGAACGTGTCTAGACACTCAGCAATTCACTGCTTGGCTATCTAAGACTTTATTTCCTGTATTGCAAAGTACGTTTCCCAAGCTTCTCATTAGACTCTTTGTGACAATATTCCAAAATAGGCTTAGGAAGGAAATACAAGCAAGTTTAAATGAGGTGGATATCACTTACAAACTAAATTGACTTCATCTGCTACTCATAAAACAGAGAGCAGAGGCTGGAGAGATGGCTCTGAGGTTGAGAAAGCTTTTTGCTCTTTCAGTTGACTAGAGTTCAGTTCCCAGCACCCACACCAGCAGCTCACTGGTTACACTACCTCAAAGGGATCCAACACCCTCTTCTGGCTTCGAAGGTACCCACACTCATGTACGCATATACTCACAGGCATACGTGTAAATACAAATAAAAGAAATCTTTAAGAATATCCTTAGCTGGTTGGAGAGATGGCTTACAGTTAAGAGCACTGACTGGTGCTCCAGACGACCTGGGTTCTATTCCCAGGACCCACATGGTGGCTCTCAACTTTTTGCAATTCATACATGTGGTAAATAGATACATGTACAGACAAAACACCAATACACAGAAATAATATTTTAAAGATACCCTTTCTCTTAGAGTAATATGCTGTGATGAAACGTTTCCATTGCTGTGAGATGACACCATGACCAAGTCTTATATAGGACAACATTTAATTGGGGCTGCTTCAGAGGTCCATCCATTATCATCAAGGGAGGAGCATGACCACGTCCAGGCACAGCTAGGGCTGGAGGAGCCAGATGTTCTGCATCTTTATCCAGAGGCAGATAGGAGAAGACTGGCTCCCATGTGGCTAGGAGGAGGGTCTCAAAACCCACCCTCATAGTGACACACTTCCTCCCACAAGCCCACACCTCATAATAGCGCCACTCTCTGAGCCAAGCATATACAAATCACTGTGGACACTATGACCAAAAGCAACTTGGGGAGGAAAGAGTTTTTTTGGGTTATATATCCTGAATCACAGTCTACTGAGGGAAGTGAAGGCAACTCAATTGGGGAGGGAACCTGGAGGCAGGACCTAAGGTATGCAATGGAAGAGTGCTGCTTACTGAATTGCTCACCCTGACCTATGGCACCCAGGACCACCATCACAGGGATAGCACCACCCACAATGGGCTGGGCTTCTCATGTCACCAAGTAAGAAGATGCCCCACAGGCTTGCCTACTGCCAGATCTTATGAAGGCAAGTCCTTGAAAATTGAAGTTCACTTCCTCAGATGTGTGTCAAGTGTGTGACATGTGGGTCAAGTGGCTATAAAACTAGCCAGTAGCTCCTGTTACCAGTAGCAACAGGTTAAAAGGGCCCCAAATCTCAACCAACAAACTACCATCCCTAGTGGCCATGGACCTATGTAGACATACAACCCATTCTTGAGCAGATCTGAAACTGGCCAACTTTACTGAGACCCACTCAAAGTACTGACATAAATTAATAGACAATAAAAATTCCTCTAGGCTAATAAGTAATACCAATATTTTGTAGAAGTTATTTAAGCTCAGTCTGAGACTTCTACCCCACCTTTAACTATTCATTTCCCAGACAAAAGACAAACACAACTTTTGTATTTATAATAAGTCATAATCAGCACTAGAGCCACGCAGATATCTATTCTTTATGCTATTATGTTTATTTCATGACAATAAGCCCACTATATGGTTTGCCATGTTTTATCTGGGCTGCTCTTAACTCCAATTAGCCAACCCACTTGATGATTATTTTAAGATTCTTACACCATGGTATCTTCTTCTTTCTCTACCTTCTTCTTGTTCCTCAGGGTCTCCTCAGACCCCAAGCCAGGGAACCCCAAACCCTGCCTAAGTCTCTTTTGCTCAGCTATTGGCTATTAGCATCTTTATTTGACAAATAGTTTAAAATTGTGGAGCAAGGTTGCATTGTATGTGTGAATTCTTTCATTCCTTGGAGCAACCAGGATTGGGGGCCAATATTTAGTGTTACAATACATATCAAAAGATTATTTTGGTTTTGTTTTTTGTGTTTTATTTAATTACTTTTTCCTTCTTTTTTCTTTTTTATTGGATATTCTCTGTATTTACATTTCAAGTGGTATCCCCTTTCTGCCAATCCCATCCTCCCTTCCCTTCTCATTGCCTACATGAAGGGGCTCCCTCTCCCAATCTCCCTCTCCCACCTCAGTGCCTTGGCATTCCCCTACACTGGAAAAATGAGCCTTTACTGGATCAAAGTCCTCTCCTCTCACCAATGCCAGAGAATGATATCCTCTGCTGCATATGCACCTCCAGTCATGGGTCTCTCTCCATGTGAACTCATTGGTTGGTTTTTTAGTCCCTGGGAGCTATGGTAGGTTTGGTTAGTTGATAATTTTGTTCTTCCCAAGGGGTTGCAGATGCTTTCAGCACCTTCAGTCTTTTCTCTAGCTCTTTCATTGGGGTCCCTGTGTTCAGTCCCATGGTTAGCTGCAAGCATCCTCCACTGTATCACTATGGCTCTGGCAGAACCTCTGAGGAGGCATCCATATCAGATTCCTACCAGTAAGCACTACTTGGTGTCAGCAATAGTTCGAGAATTTATTGGATGCATACAGGATGGATCCCCAGGTGAGGTAGTCTCTGGATGATCTTTTCTTTAATCCCTGCTCCTCTACTTGTTCTGTTATTTCCTCCCATAATTGTTTGTTTTCCTTTCTAAGAAGGAGTGAGGTATCCACCTTCTGGCCTTCTTTCTCTTTGAGCTTTGTACGTTCTGTGAATTGTTTCTTGATTATTCAGAACTTTTTGGGCTAGTATCCTCTTATCAGTGAGGACATACCATGAGTGTTCTTTTGTGACTGGATTTTCTCACTCAGGATGATAGCTTCAAGTTCCATCCATTTGCCTAAGAATTTCATGAAGTCATTGTTTTTAATAGCTGAGTAGTACTCCATTGTGTAAATGTACCACAATTTCTGTTTCCATTCCTCTGTTGGAGGACATCTTAGTTCTTTCCAGCTTCTGGCTATTATAAATAAGGCTGCTATGAACATGGTGGAATATGTGTCTTTGTTAGATGTTGGAGCTTCTTTTGGGTATATGCCCTAGAGTAGTATAGCTGGGTCCTCAGGTAGTACTATGTCCAATTTTCTGAGGAACCAGCAGAGTGACTTCTAGAATGGTTGTACCAGTTTTAAACCCTATCAACAGTGGAGGAGTGTTCTTCTTTTTCCACACCCTCACCATTATCTGTTGTCACCTGAGTTTTGATCTTAGCTATTTTGACTGGTGTGAGGTAGAATCTCAGGGTTGTGATGATGTGCATTTCCCTAGTGATTAGGCATGTTGAGCATTTCTTTAGGCACTTCTCAGCCATTCGATATTCCTCAGTTGAGAATTCATTGTTGAGCTCTGTACCCCAATTTTAATAGGATTATTTGATTCTCTAGAATTTGAGTTCTTTGTATGTACTGGATGTTAGCCCTCTATCAGATGTAATGATCTTTTCCCAATCTGTTGGTTGCTGTTTTGTCCTTTTGACAGTGTCCTTTGCCTTATATAAGCTTTGCAAATTTCATGAGGTCCCATTTGTTAATTCTTGATCTTAGAGCACAAGCCATTGGTGTTCTGTTCAGAAAAATTTCCCCTGTGCCTATGTATTCTAAGCTTTTCCCCACTTTCTGTTCTATTAGTTTCAGTGTACCTGGTTTTATATGGAGGTCTTGATCCACTTGGACTTGAGCTTTGTACAAGGAGATAAGAAAGGATGGACTTGCATTCTTCTGCATACTGATTGCCAATTGAAACAGCAGCATTTGTTGAATCTGTACATTGCTTTAGGCAAGATGGCCATTTTTACTATGTTGATCCTTCCAATCCAAGATTATGGGAGATCTTTTTACCTTTCTGAGGTCTTCCTCAATTTCCTTCTTCAGAGACTTGAAGTTTTTGTCATATAGATCCTTCACTTGCTTAGTTAGGGTCACACCAAAGTATTTTGTTTTCTTTGTGACTATTGTGACTGGTGTTGATTCTCTAATTTCTCAGCCTACTTATCCTTTGGGTAGTGGAAGGCTACTGATTTGTTCAGGTTAAGTTTATATCCAGCTACTTTGCTGAAGTTGTTTATCAGCTGTAGGAGTTCTCTGGTGGAATTTTTGGGGTCACTTAAGTATACTATCATTTCATCTGCAAATAGTGACGTTTTGACTTCTTCCTTTTCTATCTGTATCTCTTTGACCTCTTTTTGCTGTCTGATTGCTCTGGCTAGTACTTCCAGTACTATATTGAATAGGTTGGGGGAGAATGGGAAACCTTGTCTAGTCCCTGATTTTAGTGGGATTGCTTCAAGTTTCTTACCATTTAGTTTGATGTTGGCTACTGGTTTGCTGTATATTACCTTTACTATGTTTAAGTATGAGCCTTGAATTCCTGATCTTTTCAAGTCTTTTAACATGAAGGGGTATTGAATTTTGTCAAATGTTTTCTCAGCATCTAAAGAGATCGTCATGTGGTTCTCTTCTTTGAGTTTGTTTATATAGTGAATTATGTTGATGGATTTCTGTATATTGAATCACCCTTGCATCCCTAGAATGAAGCCTACTTGATCATGGTGAATCATCGTTTTGATGTGTTTTTGGATTAGGTTTGCAAGAATTTTATTGACTATTTTTGCATCAGTGTTCATGAAGGAATTTGGTCTGAAGTTCTCTTTCTTTGTGGGGTCTTTGTGTAGTTTAGGATTGAGTATAATTGTGACTTCAAAGAATGGGTTAGGTAGTGTTTCCTCTGTTTCTATTTTGTGGAATAGTTTAGATAGTATTGGTAGTAGTCTTCTATGAAGGTCTGATAGAATTCAGCACTAAAACCATCTCCTGGGCTTTTTATGGTTGGGAGACTTTTGATGACTGTTTCTATTTCTTTATGGGTTATGGAGCTGTTTATATGGTTTATCTGATTCTGATTTAACTTTGGTATCTGGTATCTGTCTAGAAAATTGTCCATTTCCTCTAGATTTTCCAATTTTGTTGAGTATAGGCTTTTGTAGTAGGATCTGATGACTTCTTGAATTTCCTCAGTTTCTGATGTTATGTCTCCCTTTCCATTTTTGATTGTGTTAATTTGGATATTCTCTCTGTGCTCTCATGTTAGTCTGGCTAAGTGTTTATCAATCTTGTTGATTTTCTCAAAGAACCAGCTCCTGGTTTTGTTGATTCTTTGTATAGTTCCTTTTGTTTCTATTTGGTTGATCTCAGCTCAGAGTGTTTGATTATTTTCTGCCGTCGACTCCTCTTGGGTTTATCTGCTTCTTTGCTCTCTCCAGTTTCTTTTTGGAGGTGCTCAGAGATACACGTTTTCCTCTTAGAACTGCTTTCATCATGTCCCATAAGTTTAGGTATGTTGTGTCTTTGTTTTCATTAAATTCTAAAAAGTCTTCGAGTTCTTTCTTTATCTCTTCTTTGACCAAGCTATCATTGAGTAGAGCATTGTTCAGGTTCCATGTATGTGATCTTTTGGTTGTTGTTGTTGTTATTGAAGACCACCTTAGTCCATGGTGATCTGATAGAATTCATGGGACTATTTTGATGTTCTTGTATCTGTTGAGGCCTGTTTTGTGACCAACTATATGGTCAGTTTTGGAAAAGGTGCTGTGAGATGCTGAGAAGAAGGTATATTCTTTTGTTTTAGGATGAAATATTCTAAAGATGGCTATTAAATCCATTTGGTTCATAACTTCTGTTAGTTTCATTGTGTCTTTGTTCAGTTTCTGCTTCCATGATCTGTCCATTGATGAGAGTGGGGTGTTGAAGTCTCCCACTATTATTGTATGTGGTACAATATATGCTTTGAGCTTTAGTAGAGTTTCTTTTATGAATGTGGGTGCCCTTGTATTTGGAGTACAGATGTTCAGGGTTGAGAGTTCATCTTGATAGATTTTACCTTTGATGAGTAAAAAGTGTCCTTCCTTATCTTTTTTGATGACTTTTTGTTTTTTTATTGGGGAATTGAGTCCATTGATCTTAAGAGATATTAAGAAATAGTGATTATTGTTTCCTGTTATTTTTGCTGTTAGAGTTAGAATTATGTCTATGTGTCTTTCTTCTTTTAGTTTTGTTGCAAGAAAATTATTTTCTTGCTTTTTCTAGAGTGTAGTTTCCCTTCTTGTGTTGGAGTTTTTCCATCTATTATTCTTTGTAGGATTGGATTTGTGGACAGATATTGTGTAAATTTGGTCTTGTCCTGGGATATCTTGTTTTTTCCATCTATAGTAACTGAAAGTTTTGCTGGATATAGTAACCTGGGCTGGCATTTGTGTTCTCTTGGGGTATTTATGACATCTATGGAGGAACGTCTAGCTTTCATAGTTTCTGTTGAGTAGTCTGGTATAATTCTGTTTGGTCTGCCTTCATATGCTTTTTTGCCCTTTTTTCCTGACTACTTTTAGTATACTTTCTTTGTTTTAAACATTTGGTGTTTTGACTATTATGTGTCAGGAGAAAATTTTTTTCCAGTCAAATATATTTGGAGTTCTCTAGGCTTCTTGTATGTTTATGGTTATCTCTTTCTTTAGGTTAGGGAAGTTTTCTTCTATAATTTTGTTGAAGATATTTACTGGGCCTTTCAGTTGGGAGTCTTCACCCTCTTATTCTATTATCCTTAGGTTTGGTCTTTGGAATTCCTGGATGTTTTGGGTTAGGAGATTTTTAAGTTTTACATTTTCTCTGACTGTTGTATCAATATTTTTTATGCTATCTTCTGCCCCTGAGATTCTTTCTTTCATCTTTTGTATTCTGTTGATGTTGCTTGCATCTATGACTCTTGACCTCTTTCCTAGGTTTTCTATTTCCTTGGTTGTCTCTCTTTGTGTTTTCATTAATGTTTCCTTTTTCATTTTTAGATATTGGATGGTTTTGTTCAATTCCTTCATCTGTTTACTTGTGTTTTCCTGTGTTTCTCTAAGGGCTTGTACTTGTTTTCCATGTTCTCCTGTATTTCTTTAAGGGAGTTATTCATGTGCTTCTCGAGGACCTCCATCATCAGCATAACCACAATTTTAAGTCCAAATCTTGTTTTTTTTGTTTTTTGTTTTTTGGGTTTTTTTTTTTTTTTTTTTTTTTGGTGTGTTGGGATATACACTGCTTGCTGTGTTGGGAGAGCTGGGTTCTGATGCTGCCAGTTTGTCTTGGTTTCTATTGCTTTATCTGTCTGTGGTTCTGGGGCACAGGTAGAGGACAGACCAATCTGATCCCAGACTCCATATCAAAAGATTAAACCTCAACACCACAGCAAACTAGAACGTTTTGTGAACTGGGAAGACGGTATTTATGTATATGTCAGAGCAGAAATCAACTTTTCTCTTCTATGAATACCATATGAGCTGAAACCAGTAAATTGCCACTCACTAGTTTATGAACACCTGATACATCTGATACATGTATAAGGAGGGGGGAGAACAGGAAGGGGGTGCAGAATTCTTTGTCATGAATCCAGTTACAAATGGAAGAGTTATGAAATTGGTCAAATTTGAAGAACCTACTTCTGGCTGGGTTACTAAGCAATGTGCCCATTTCACTAAACCTGATGGTTTTAGTTAATATACGGAATGTTATACTTAGGCTTTTGCCTACTGTATGTCCAGTGCTAGCAGCCAACAAAACTCACAACAGCCAACCAAGTCCACGTGCATAAGGACTGTGGGAACCCTTCTGGATCAGAAAATCTTAGCTGTTGAAGGGAAGAATGTTGGGCCACTTGCATTTACTTTTGACTTGCTTTCTCTGTGTTCAGGTTTCAGTTTGGGAAGCAACAGAGAGCTGCTTATGGTGCAGGCTTCTGTCATTGTGTGTGCCTGAAGCAACACTCTGTTTCTTAGGATTCTGGTGGGCTGCCCTGGACACTGAAGTTGGTCTGGTGATGGACATCCACAGCAGCACAGTTCCTAAGTTCTTCTCTTAGGACTTCCCAGTGAAAGAGTTCTGAGCTATTCAGTTGTGCAGTTATGACATGGACCCAAGGCTAGCGATAAATGTCCATGTTTCCAGAACAAGTGTTAGGGAATAAAGCTAGTACAGAGGAAGAAATAGAGGGAGAGAATGAAGAGGAAAAGGAGGGGAAGTAGGAGAGGCAGGAGGAGGCAGCTATTTTTTTTTTCTTCACTTGGTTGTAGCAATCAATATATACCCCTCCCTTGGGTTAATTTAGTTTTATAAGTTAAAAATCAGGATTCTCTTCCATTCTCTAAATATTGTGAATAGGAGCTTTCCTAAAATTTACCAGTGTCTCCTGTGTTCTAAGCTGAGGGACAACTGAAACCAGAAAATTCTGGCTTGCTCTCTTCTGAAACAGGCACTGAGTGCTCAGGCTATAGACCACACCCCTTTCTCTTGGAAAGTATTTCTGAGGCTCAGAGCATGCTCTCCCCAAGCCAGACAGTCACCTCTGAGTAGCTGATTCTTTGTCCGAAAGTCATGAGGACACTGTAGACCTAGATCCAAACGAGGCCAATCAGGTGTTTCTTCCAAAGTATTCAGACCAATAGCTAGAGCTAATCCTCAGGTAGCTGGGAAGATAATGTATTGATTCAGGAGCCATAGGAAGCCATATTCAGCAATTTGACCAGAAAAAAAATCAAAGAAAGCTTGCCTTCAGTGAGGGAAGAAGGAGAAGCCCCTGTCCTGAGACCAGTGGAAATTCAAGGCAGAATTTGTTGCCAGGCTGTAGTCATGGCTCCCAGGCATCGTTCTTCAGGCCGGGCAATCTCCCTGCTTTGGACTCAGTGAGTTACTCCTGCCCTTATGCCTCCTCATGCCCCACTCCCGGCTACACATACTCTGCTGCAGCTCAGACTGGGTCCTATTTCTTTCATCCAAAAGAAACTGAAGTAATACCGCAAATATCTTCTGGATGATTTTAGAGCTCAGCTATTCCCTCAACAATTCATGGGCCAAGCAATTCCCTTTCTGTGTCTTACTTTCAAATCCAAATGTTGATGTGTGCCTTCCCTAATTGAGGCTGCACATCTAGAAGAGGAGGGGACAATTCCCCACACTCCGAAGTCACATGGGATCCACATGGACTTAATTGGGACAAAAGTCAGGGAGTATATTCTTCCCTTACTATGTTCTATAACTTGGTACTGATAAATAAAGGGGTGTCGAGAATGATTTCACATGCTTGCTCAATTCATTTTTGCTAATGTGGACAGTTCATAAAACACAACAATCCATGACCATTCAACCGAACCTTTTACAGACTGCTTCTAGGAAAACTAGGGATGAAATGGAAGTTGTTGGTTTTCTCCAGCTCCTCTTCCTGTATTCTTCTCCCTTTGGAGCCTTAACCCGCCCTCTGCCTGTCTCCCCCAGAGGACAGTCCCTGACAAACTATATTACAGTGTGGTGTTAGTGACAAGTTGTTACTTCTATTAGTTGTGTTTGCTTTCTCCCTCTCTCCCTCTTTTCTTCTCCCTCTTTCTCCCCCCCCAATATGTCTGGAGAGAGCATTGTAAATGCAAAGAAATGACTCTCTAATGTCAGTTTGTGTGTGTGTGTGTGTGTGTGTGTGTGTGTGTGTGTGTGTGTTTGTCAATCTGTCTGGAGAGAGCACTATGAATGTAAAGAAATGACTCTCTAATGCTGATCTCCAGTGTGGATTGGTAGAGTAACTCTGGAAGATTGTCTTATTGTTCTAAAAATTTCTCCATTTCCACATGAAGCCTGAATACTTGGTAGAGAGGGAGAATATAAAATAGACTGACAACATCTGGAGTGCCTCTTTGTTATTACACAGTCCTAAGGAATTTACCTTTGCTTCATTGTTCTTAGGTCTGAATCAGAAGCTATGATTAGAAGGGCGGGCAGCTTGGGGATAAACCACTGAAGTCAGTAAGGGTTCTCCAAGTGTGTATGCGTGCATGTGTGCATTTGTGTGTGGGAGGGGTAGCTAAAGAGTCATTAGAGTTGGGGGAGTAGAAGAGACACACACTTCTAAGGCCTAAGCTCCTTAAATAGAAAGCCATGTTATTCACAACCAGCCAGGGCAACGCTACCAACCCTACTACCTTTGCTCTGCACATCTCAGGGCCATTTTCTTTGGCAGAAGAGATAGATGGGTTCCTCTTGCATGAGATCTAAGATCCTTAGACTTCTTCCTCCACTGTGGGCTCTCTAGGAGGAGCAAAGAAGCTGTACCCAGTGAGCCACTGATCCCATAAGGAATAGACCGAGAGATATCTACCCACCTTTAACATGGGCTGCGACGAACCTGTGACCAGACCCAGGAGAGTTACATTGACTGGTGTGGTCAAGCCTTCTGCCACAGGTTGGGGAGGGCTACATGCAACAAAAAGGCCTGCAGGGATGGAATTGACTTAACTGAGTGCTTTTGTTGCTCACTGATGAAAGAACCAAAGCAACCGTGCATTTCACTCCCCTTGGACCTGAGCAGGCCCTTTCATTTGGTCAGTGAGGTTGATCCTCTACAGTCTACTGCTATGGACAGCATGTGTGGAAAAGGCATTGGGATATCTAAATGATTTCAAAGACCTAAAGTTTATATAAAAGGGTGAAGTTAGTATGAAAATTATTTAAATAAAAAATGGAATTACTATGTATATGGTCCAACCATTCCATTTTAAGTATATAACCCTTCCAATTAAAATCAGAATCACAGACCAGTTTGCACGGCTATGTCATGGGGCCATGATTCACAATCATCACAGCAAGATGAATGAATGAATAAAACACAGTATATACAAACAAAGGAATTCTCTTTGACTTTACCACAGATGAACTTTGAGAATATTGTACTAACTGAAATAACATCATTACAGGAAGACAAACACTGTATGAGGGCTCTAAGTTCTTCCTCTCCCTAGTGTTTGAGATCAAATCCAGGGCCTCACAAATGGTAGTAGGGGAGGGATGGAAAGTCGTCAAAATCATAGAAAGGAGAATAAGGGTGGCCAGGCCTGAGGTAGGGACATCAGTATGGTTTTATCCTACGGGTATAGAAATTCCACATGTATAGTCTTGTAGTTTTGTAGGATAAAAAAAAAATCTTTGAGAGTGAGAACAGCTAGTTAATACTAGCCTGTATTTTCAAAGTTGTTATGATGGCCAATTTGATGTTATGTGCTTGAAAGCCACAATGAAAAGAAAAGCTCACTCAGGTGATCTACAAGGAACAAGCAGTTTTTTCCCCGGTAGGAAAGGGGTTCCCGGGGAATGATACACTCTGGATAGAGAAGGTGCAGCAGGTTTCTACCTGATGTGGGAAGCCTACAGACACATTTAGCAAATCCAGGCCCATGTCTGGGCTGTTTCTCTTTCAGGAGCAGCCCCAGAAGGCGCCCCATTCTTGGGTCTTGTCCTGCACTCCCTGGAAGTAAACAGAGCTGGGAGGCTCCCTGTTCTAGGAAAAAGCTAATCAAATGATCCAACTGCTCTGCTCCTCGTTTGGAACCCCGAGAGAGGTACCAGGAAACACGGCCTTGGCCGAGAGGTTGTGGCTATGAATAAGGAAAACTGTCATAGGCAACTTCTGTCTTGCTCGGGGTCAGTCCAGCCCTTAGCCTTTGCACAGGGACCCACTGTAGGTATCAGCCAGGGGTACTGGAGTCAGCCCAGACTCAGGGGACACAGTTGTCCAGCCTTCCATCGTCCAGCCTTCCGCCTCTGCAGTTTGGAAGAGAATCCAACTTCCATCCTTGTCCCATTGTTTGGGAAAGGACCCAGTTAACTAAGAGACAGAGCTTGGAATTTCTGCAAAGGTGGGTTGTGGCATTAAGAGACAGTTATGAAGTTTGTAGCCTCAAACCCCTCGAACAGTTTCTTAACTATCCTCAGGAGACACTCTTGGCTGAGATTCGGGGGAGGAGTATGGCTTCAGAGAGATCAGCTTCGCCCTCGGTGGGAAGCAGTGTTCTTGTGACCCGATTTCAGTTTTTGCTAATGAACCATTTCAGAACAACTGGAATTTCTGGAGTCACTGATAATTGCATAAACTCCCCCTCCCTCCCACCATCCCTCTCCCCCCTCACACTCGCGTGCACACACACACACACACACACACACACACACACACACACACACTTCACTTAAGATACTCAAGTCTCCATCCATGAAGCCCCATTTTTAGTAACATACTGGATCCTGCCAACATCCTGGGCCTGAGTTTGCCTTCCCACTTCTAGGAATTTCCAACGATGTGGGAAAGGGGGTCCAGTCTGCCAAGATGGTGGCGTTTCCAAAGTCAGAAGGTTGAGGTCAAGGGTCTGTCTCTCCTAAGCACCTGAGGTTAGTGGCCCCAACCTCTACAGAACAAGATCCCCAGTTCACCTCAGCCACAAGGTGATCTGGTGCCAAAATTGTGTTCAGTCACTCTCACTAGTCCCCAGGCCCACGTCAACGCAACATCCAAAAAGGCAAGCGTTTGGAAGCACAACCCCCCACGGGAGGACAACAGGACTCTGTGATGATGTGGTTTATGGAGCCCCATTTTTTAAAATCTGACATACTTACAATGAAAGCCGCTGCGAAAAGAAACAACTGGATCCACCCCAACTCCTTTGCTATTTATTGCCTTGGATGGCATTAAGGTTATATCAGAACTTAGCCATCAGGGACAAGGCCTTGAACAACTCAGTGTGTTTCACCCCAAAGTGAATCTGCAGTTAACCCTTTGAACAATAGGGCAGATGTGATTCTGGCCCAGTACTTTTTAAAAAAAAAAGTACTGAAAGCAGACTAAGGAACACAATCGTATTGATGCCCTAAGTGGAAACACCCCTCAGGTTTTGTAGTGCCTGCCATGTTCACCACAGGGCCTCTGATGTTTTTATAGCCGAGACTCTGATAACCAAGCCCTACTTTTTGTTGTAATCCAGATGTAAAGACTCAGAATCTTTCTTCCCTCCCGTGGTTACTGGTCCACACGCAGAAGCGTGGGCTCTCTGCCATTCTGTCTCTCTTCTGCGAAGAAAGCCAGCCAGGGAGGCATGTTACACTAAGCCTTATTTAATACAGCTGAATTTACTGGGTGCTTGTGGCCCAGTACCTTAGTATCTGCAGCTCTTAAATGCCATCTCAAATCCATTACAACATGTGGGTGAAGCTAATAAAACCAGTGAAAGATCGAGACGGCATGGTACCCACTTCACAGGCACGGTTCTACAGTCAGGACTTGTATTCGAGGCAAGCACCACTCAGTGTTTGGCTCCTCTTTTCCAGGGCTCTGCTGAGAAGTCTGCAGAGCTCCCAAGGCCAGGATCGTGGCTCAGTCAACGGCATCACACGCGATGTTGATCTTCCTGCCACAAATCCATCTGTAGTGAAGAGATGAGCTGAACTGAGCCAATGATTTGCTCAATTTTGCATGGCTACGTTCACAGATGCAACACAAGATCTGTTCTCAGATCTCTTGGGAACTCTCTAATCAAAGACCGCAGTGTTCCAAAAGTCCTTGAGAAAGCCATCTGGGAACTTTTGTGTGCTGACAAGTTTGTTCTCGAAACTCACAAACACACTTGCGAGATCATAAGCAGATACTGTAGACCCCTGGAAAAATTCAAGACCACATTGTGGCCTGACCAAAAAAAAAAAAAAAAAAAAAAAAAAAAAAAAAAACAAGCTCTTGAGGGTCATAAATTTCCTAGGGATCTAGAATACCTGTACCCTATAACCACAGGACACACAGCTTTTAAGAGAACTAGTTGAAACGTCCCTGATGCTGGCTAACAAGAAAGTGACATCGGAAAGCCCGTCTAAAAGTAGCTTCCATTTAAGAACTTGCATGCATGTGTTCGGCTGAGCTTTTAACATATGCAATGTGACTGATCTTAGTCATCATTTTATGAGGTGATCCTTGTGGTCTTCACCGTGCAGATGACCCGTCATAAGACATTCAGCTTTTAAGTGGCATGCCTGGATCCAAAACTACACAGAGCTAGATGAAGTATAAAGGCATCTTGGTCCAGAATGGATACTAAATGTGATGGTGGCAACCTGAAGATTAAAATCAAGCTTAAAAAGGGCAATTACGTAGCAATGCTGCAGCCATTACACTGTTGAGATGAAATGCTTTATCCATGGGTCTACAATGCACATCAACAACCCACTGCAATGCTGGCCATTTAAAAGGACAGCGATGTAATTACATGTTATGTGCGGCACTTGAGAGCAAACAACTGTGCTTATGTGTTTACTGTACCAGATTTGCTGTTACTTTAGAGCCGCCCACTTCTACTTATTGGAAGTAAAATGGTGTTACCGCCATGCAGAAGGCCTGCCAGCCTGCAGCAGCCACATGTATCTTGTGTTTATAATAACTTTTGTGATAGCCCAGTGATAATGAACTTGACTGATGACACATTTCTCAGCATAGTCCTGGCATTCAGCAACACATGTCTGAAGTTCTGCTTCAGCCACACTACTGTCCCAACCACACGCATGTGCCGTTCCTCATCCTCCAAAGCCTTGTCCCTTGGATACATCTGATATGCAGTCATAGAGGCGAGCTTTGCTCAGCCTCGCCTATCTGTGTGAAGACCACCCTGTCTTTTCTAGGCTTCTGTACACATCCTTTTCTTGGTATCCCTGGGTATTTTATGCAGAACTTCAGGGCTGCATTAATCTGATTCTAATTGCAATTGTTTTTATGCTTGTCTATCTCCTGTTGAAAACAGAATTTCTTAAGGGCAAGATTCATGTGTGTGTGGCCCGTGCCCCTAGGACTGACATACGTTTTAGTTTGGTTAACCCTGTGTATTGCTGAATAGATGGTCAAATGGCTAGATCCCTATGAAATCTCATGTTTTCAACTCTGGCGAAAGTACTAGATATAACCACGGGAAACAGACACTTTTATTTATTTTCTGTTTGTTTATTTATTGTTCTTTGAGACAAGGTTTCTCTATGTAGTCCTGGCACTCCTACTGTAGACAACATTGACCTCAAACTCATATCGATCCACCTGCCTTTGTCTCCCTAGTGATGGGTGGTGGTGTGCAACCCCACCACTGGGCTCAAAGCAGAAATGTTTATTAATCAAAAGATGGGTAGTTTCGTGTATTCTACCTAATAAATCCATTACAGTGCTGGTGGCAATTCAGAAACGTGATATTCTTCAGATAGATGTATTATGCTATACACGGGTTTTTTTTAAAGGGCCTGATGTAGTTTAGGATAACCTTGAATGTCTGATCCTCCAGCCTCCACCTCTCAAGGATAGGAATTAGAGGTATGTACACACCACCATACCAGTTTATAAAGTACTGGGAATTTAATCTAGAGCTTTAATTATGCTAGGCAAGTACCCTACCAACAGAGCTATATTCACAGGCCAAACTTCACATGTCTAAATTAATTATTTAAATCCCAGTTGTTACACTTTGTAGAGAATACAACTTCTTATACAGTTCTGAAGCACTAAATCCTGCACATTCAGTCAGAACCAATTGGCCTTTGAAAGCCTGTTCACTATCCCGTGCAGCCACAGACAGCTAGCGTGCCTGCAAGGGCAGGTCTTGTGATGGTTGGGAATGAGATGGCATGCCTTTACCTTGGGCAGTGTACTTCTCTATTCTGTAAGAGCAGGATTGTAGGGACACCAGTGTCATGGAATTGCTGCAGCTAAAATGAGATGAGTTTTGGTGCAGAGAATAACATTCAGGACATACGAAGTGACAGTTAGTGACCTGATGAATACTTTAGGATTTGGTCCCTATGACACCTAGACTTCTTAGGAAGCAGCAGGGTATAGAATGAGAGTTAAGACAACCTACCCAAGTGCATACCATGAAGGCTGTGTTCCTATGGCTATTTCCTGAACAGAATGTATAGATTGGTGCATTTCGCCACAGAAAATGCAGCATGTTGAAAGTGAGGAAACTTAGCAGCTTTTCTGGGCATCTAAAGCCTTGCCCTTTGTTTTTCCATGTGGCATCCCGGCCCTTAGATTTCTGCTGGCATCTTTTATAGCTTCATGCTCTCTTGTTGTACAAATCTAGGTCCAGCTGTGGCGGTGTTTGAAAACAATCAAACTGGCGTCACCAGTCCCCTTCCTCCTTTTCTCTCTCCCCAAAGTTTCTCTCTTTCAAACAGTTTTAAAATTCCATTACCAAATTTCCTCTTGCCTTTTAAATATATTACACATTGTGTTACGTACTTGTGGTTGAGATAATCACATGGACCCATTTGTTTTAAATTAAATGGGTTTAGGCAACAAAACTCTCCAAGTGTCCTGGTAAAACGGTCTCTGCATGCAACATGGGCAGAGCCTGGAGCAAAATAATTAGGAACTAATTTGTCAGCATTGTAACCTGCTTACAACGTTTGTGTTCTATCTCTTTTAACTCCTGTGTAGATATAAAATTCAGGTTTCTGGAAATTTAGCATAGCCCAGTAGCAGAGGCTATGTTAAAGTTAATGGGACCCCGCTCTAAATTATAACCAGATACAAGACCCTTTCTCTGTGTTCTCTGTTGTGTATTCACAACAATGTTCTGAAACCAGTTGCATGTTTGGGGCCAATTAAACACAGAAATTATGCCTGATCTATTCTCTGTTACGTCATGAAGTGAATGGAGAAGAAAGTCTGCAGAGGTATAGGACAGCAACCAAATGACAGGAGTCACTAGGCCTAAAGCATGAGACCTCATGGCCACTGAAGCCTGTGTGGAAAACAGTCTATATTTACACTTACAGGTATAATTATTATCAGCCCCATTACAACGTTGCACACAGCACGCTGTTACACAGAGAGGTGTTCAGAGTCCGCCAATGATGTTAACTAGAACACAGGCCTGCTTTAGCAGTGGAAGTCTGAGGACAGGTGGTAGAACCAAGCTGCTATTAAGTCACTGAGTGTTCGAAAAGGTGGTTTCCCGTACTTTTCAAAGTAACTAACACTTGACTGGATGTTCAAGGCTAGCCTGGTCTACAGAGGAAGTTCAAGAACAGTTAGGGCTACACAGAGAAACCCTGTCTTGAAAAAGAAAACAAAACAAACAAAAAACCTAGAACAACAAAAAAGCCAAAAAAAAAAAAAAAAAAAAAAAACCCCAAAAACCAAACCAAACCACCACCACCAAAAACAACAACCCCAGATGAAAAAACCAAACCCTTTCTATTCTCTACATGGATTTCAGAAGCAAATCTGTATGTCAGTCGTATTTTGTAATGATAGTCATCTTGGTTTGACCGGAGAGTTTTCTCCCTGCCTGTGTCCTCGCCATCATTTCATGTACCCAAGTCAACAAAACTGGACAGGAAAGCAGTTTCTAGGTGAGAGGACGTTACTCAGAAATTTATGATTTATATATCTGGTAAGGATGTATTAGTAATGATAAGGGAAGCAAGGTGGGCGTCGTCGGCTTTGAGAGAAGTCAGGAGTTTAAGGTCTCTGGGTTATCAGTGCTGATGCTCCTTCAAACCAGAGTTCTGCTCAGTAACTATTAAATTGATGTCTTTATCCTTTTATCCCCCTGTGATTTCACTCTGCCCACGCTGCTCTAGTGTGGAGCCCAACGCACGGACCCTGTCACATGGTCCACAAGCCACCCTCTCCACGAGGTTCCCTTCTCAAGCAGTTCGCTCCGCCCGCCCTGTTGCTTCAGTCCCTGGTGGATACAACCGCCCTGTGTGTTCCGTTCCTCCACCGCCCGGCACAAACGAGACGCCAAAGCCTGGTAACTTATCAAGCAGGTCTGTATGTTAAATCCTCAGTCCACAAACCCTCTACACAATAAGCTTACAACCAAATGGATAAAGATCTTGGAAATAATAATAACAACCTCATCAAGCTAGAGATGCACTGAGAAAAACATACACATCTGCCTCCATTTTGTTCCCCCTGGAATCTCCCTCCTCTCCTCCTCTTCTGTTTTCCTAACCATTTCCTCGCCTACCTCTCCACTGTCCAGTCATATATCACCTTGACATCAACCCACAGGGTTTTTTCTAAATAACTCCAACCCTTTCTAAATAACTCTAACCCTTTCCAAATAACCCAGTGTTTGTCCTCGACTCGGAAGTGACGTCAAAAAAACAGATTATGAGCATTAAAAATCAAAATTTTTGTGGAGTTAAAAAAAAAAATCACAAGCATTGTACCAAAAGCCAAACGGCTGGGGAAAAAATGTATTTTTCAATCAAAACCGTGAAGCCTTTCAAAACTCTTAAATAGCACATGTACATGAAGAAAAAAAAAGATCAATTACGTTATAAGTGAATGACCTTAAGGTTAAACCATGCCAACCTACCATTTTTCAGTAAACATGGCTATCACAATGACAAAAAAAACTGTGCAGAATAGTTTGCTGGTAAAGCTTATGTATAAGCGATGACTTTAAAAAGTGCAAACTGATTCAATCACTATACAGCAGAGCTTGACAATTTCAAATGTGTTCCATATGTGTTTACTCTTTAACTCATTAATCTTCCTTTGGGGCCTCTATATTACAGAAAGACAGACAAAAATATTAAAAAGCTCGTTATTAAGATAATTCAGTGCAGTATAAGTTGTAACAGCCAAAGACTGGAAACAATTCAAACAGGACTCTGGTTGAACAAACATAGATGCATCTTCTCCATGAGGCACTATAAGGCTATAGGAAGTGAGAAGATGGGGGCAGATGAGATGGCCCAGTGAGTAAAGGTGCTTGCTGCCAAGCCTTCTGACCTGAGTTCAATCCTTGCAAAACACCTGGCAGAAGATGAGAACTGACTTCCATAGTTACTCCCCCCCCCCCCGACACACACACACACACACACACACACACACACACACACGTGTGTGTGCACATAAAGTAAACAATATTTTTTAGAGAGTAACAAAATCATGCCCATATCTTTTTATAGTATAAAATAGAAAGTTACTTTTTTTCCTCTTTAATTTATTCATTTTACATCCCACTCACTGCCCTCTCCTCAGTCCTCCTACAATTCTTCCCCTTATTCTCCCTCCCCTTCTCCTGTGAGTGGGTGGCAACCCCTCCTGGGTATCCCCCCTACTGTGGCACTTCCAGTCTTTGAGAGTCTAGGAGCTTCCTTTCCCACTGAGGCCAGACAAGGCATCCTAGGTAGAACATATCCCATGAACAGGCAACAGCTTTTGGGATAGCCTCCTCTCAGGTTATTCAGGACCCACATGAAGACCAAACTGTACATCTGATACATGTTTGAGGGGAGGTCTAGGCTGATGGCTCAGGCTCTGAGAGCCTGCAGGTATAGGAGATGGAACAGAGCCTGAAGGAGCAGTCAACCAATAACTGGCCCAACTTGAGACCCAATCCCTGGCTAAGCACAAGTTCTTGCCACGATTAATAATACATGTTACATAAATCTTTTTTAAAAACAAAAGAGCCGGAGAGATAGCTCACCTCTTAAAACTGTTTACTGCTCTTTCAGAAGACACAAGGTGGGCTCCCAGCACCCACACAAAGTGGCTCAGAACTCTCTGTAGCTCTGGCTCCAAAGGAAACTGATACCCTGTACTGGCCTTCATAGGGGCTTGCACACATGTGACATATACTCAAACACATCCATAAAATAAAAATCCTAAAGACTAAATGTCTAACACTAGCAGCTTCATCCTGGTGTAGTGGTACATGCCTTCAAGTTCAGTACTTAGGAGGCAGAGGTGGATCTCTGTGAATTCAAGGTTAGCCTGGTCTACAGAGTGAGTTTTCCAGGCTAGCCAGTTACATGATGAGGCCCTGTCTCAACTGCCACCCACAAAGAACCCCTCTAAAACTAAAACTACCAGTTGCCTGGATATGTTTCTTTATGAAACTGTTCACACTTGTGAAATTAATAGTAAGGTGAACAATGGTGGGTGACAACAGACATCACTCTTAGGCTCATCAATATTCTACGGTGGCAGGGATATTGATAATGGAATGCCGTGTGTGTGTGACAATCGAGGGTGCCTTCAAAATCCCTATATATCTTGATCAGTTTTTTTTTTTGAAAACTTAAAACTGTTCTTAAAAATAATACCTCTTAAAATGTTTAAAAATTAAAAATAAGGCCAGCAAGACGGCTCAATTGTGAAGAGCACTGGTTGCTCTTGCAGAGGACACAGGTTGGATTCATCCCACCCACACGGCAGCTCACAGATTTCTGTCTTTCCAGTTCTAGGAAATCCGGAATCCTTTCCAAGCCACTTCAGGCACTAATCACACAAGGCAAACAGATATACTTACAGGCAACACACCCAAACAAAGAGAATAAAGCATGTATTTAAAAATAAATGAAATTAATGACTCTGGCTATGCGCCAAATGTGGCAACCTAACTACATGACCGAATGACAGTATACACAATTTTCTTAGTGGACATTCTAAGAAATATATACCTAGAGAGATAAAAGCATTGCAAAATACTTTTAAATATTGACATGTTTTCACTAATCATATAAGCGATAAGCTCTTCTGTCTGTGCCTTTGCTATGGGATAAAATGAAAATAATTGTATTGTGTCTTTGAAGAGCAGGACTGTATTCACTTGGAATAATTGTGATTGTTTCATGGGACTGTGCTCTGGAATCTTGAATTTGAATCGGAAGTGAGCTATGGATTTACAATGCATTTTATCTGTAAGAAATAAAGCTTGTTTCCACTGTCCTTTGGAAAGGCCTAGAAGTAATCACAAGCCAAATAGTAACCACTCTTATTTCTCAGAGGGAGGTCTCTAAGTATCATTTCCAACTTTAAAAGGCTGATTCTGTGTCTCATCTGGAAATGTAAAAGCAAGCCTACCATTTAGCCTTACCAAAAGCAATAAAATTATTCCAATGTAGGACTGAATTTTTTTTTTCTTCAAACATGTTCAAGATTTCACCCCTGGTGCCTGTAAATATGACTTTCTTTGGAAGTAGACACTGCTGTATTTAGTGAATCCTAATCCTATAACAAGACTCTTGAAGGAGAACTCTCTGTACTTGACTCAAAGGAAGAGATCATCACACGAAGAACATAGAGACTGCAGTGATCATGAACTATCTGAGGAAATCCTGCCCCAACTTTCTGAGTTTAGACACAGAGCCACATTGGTGCTTTGCCCTTGGGAATTTATTGCCATGGCCCTGGGCCTTTAGACATAGAGATAAACCCAGACCCTCAGCCTGATATCCAGATCACTATCTCCATTCCCATGGCTACTTCCATTTCAAGAAAATATTTATGAAGGATGAAAAAAAATCTAGCATTTGGATTCAACTCATTTTCTTCCAGTCTTCATTTAAAACCAGGGTACAATATGTTGAAACCATGACATGAGATTGTTTCCCTTGGGAAAGGGCCACAAAATAGTGACATTTCATTGTGGGAGGGTTGTGGCCTATAGCATGCAGTCCCTTTTACTAGAAAGGTCCCTTGAATATAATGAACCACTAGCAGAGTAAACACCCATGAAGCGAACAGTCACAGCTGCTAAGTGATAATGGTTGATATACACACTGCACACACAAATCAAGAGCACACACAAATCAATAGCACACATAAATCAATAGCACACACAAATCAATAGCACACACAAATCAATAGACAGCTTCTTGCTGGTGTTGCCTGTGGGCTTTCTAGCCACACTCTTAATTGAGAGTCAGTATAATTAGTACCTATCACAATTATATTTGGGATCTCTATATCCCTTCTACAGCATTTCTTAATCGCTAAAATCATACACAGTGTAATTACCTGCATTGCAAAGAGAATAAAATGGGTTTCCTCAATATTCAGTGAGTTAAGAATGTCAGGAGAAAGCCTTGCTCTGCCAGGTCACTTTAGAACGTTCACTCTTATATATCATTTTGAAAAGATAGCTCTTATTTTCAATATGTATAAAGGTGTTGCTTTGTGTGAGTTTGTGTAGGTGAATGCAAGTGACCATGGAGTATAGAAGGAAATGTCAGAGCCCTGGAGGTTGCATGCTACTTGAGATGGCTGTTGGGAGCAACTTGGGACCTCTGGAAGAATAGTACATGCTTTAAACTGGTGAGCTATTCCTCCAGCTTTCATATAACATTTCTAATCTGAAACTTCAAAATGTAGTTTTAAATTCAAGCCTTTACACAAGGACACTGTTGGGGAAAGGTGGTAAAATACGTGTTTCAGAACAAAAGAAAACAACCAAAACCAACCAAAGAAATCAAAACACACACACATACACATACACACACACACACACACACACAGAAAATGATACCTCACAGACAAAAATATTTGCAAAAGACAACATACACACACACAAGCACACATATATACACATCTTGCACCTCAGTATTGAAGAAAAAAAATGTAAAAGTAAAAGATAAACAGGGATTTATCAGAGTGGGCATACCATGGCAAACAGCAAACTAAGAAATGCTTCAAGTCATTTGTCAGAGAGTAATGCGCATTTTAACCACACACTGATAAAACAGATAAAATTAAATTACAAGGGCTATTAATACCACTTTCTGGCAAGGATGCTGAACAACTCTAAATATTAGAGTTCGAAGGTAGACATGTAATACTACCTTTAAAAAAAAGAAAAGCAGCATTTATTAGATACTTACATTGATTGTATGTTTTGTACAGTTTACCAGGTTTCCATAGTAAACACTGGAGGAAAATGTAATTCTAACAGGAGGGGAAAAGATGTAGTATCTTATGCTGTATCACAATGCTCTGTTCTTAATAGGCACATTCTCAGGAGAAAATTAACAGGAACTTGACTTGCTTAGGTATCACGAGAGATAACTGGCGAAGAAGAGACACCTAACTTAGACTTACTCTAGTCGCCTGTATGAACTATGGTAAAGACGTCTACAGTGCACAGGCACCGCGTCTGCAAAGGATGGAGACATCTTCGAAGGCCTGTGGGGTGCTTACTCCTTGCCTTCTCCTTCCCACATTGTTAGACGTCTACTCTCAGCTCTTTTTCCCCAGTGCACTATGTTCGGCTATCAAGAAAAAAAAATTACAAGGCGTGCCTGAAGGCAAAATAAACCATTTGAAGAAAGAGCAGGCAGCACAATCAGATGTGGCAGGCATGGTGGAAGTGCCAGGCTCCGGATTTAAAACAGCTAGGAATGACACGCCAAGGGTCTTAATGGATCAAGTAGGGAACATGCAGAAACAGATGAACAGTGTAAACAGAGAGATGGAAATCCTAAAAAATGAACCAGAAAGAGATGATAGTGATCAAAAACACTGCAGCAGAAACGAAGAATGACTTTGATGAGCTTATTAGTAACAGGACATGACGGGGGAAAGAAATCTCCAGAACTTAAAAACAAAGAGAATAAAAAAGATGTTGTGGAGAAGAAAATGACAGGGTATCCAAGGACAACTAGAAGAGGTAGAAATGCATGTCATAGAAACACCAGAAGGAGAAGAGAGAAGGGAAGACATGCTTGAAACAAGGATTCGGATTTCACTCAAAGTAAATGTCAGGCTTCAATTAAAACGGAACCTGAATGTTCAGAGAGCATCCTACAAGAAAAATGCCAGCAGCAACATTCTGCAAGCTATAGAAAATTGAGAAAAGCGGGGGTGGGGGTGGGGTGGGGGGAGGAACTGTGAAAGGAGACACAGTGGAAAAATGCCCTTTGAACAGAGACACAAAGCTGAGCATTGTATCTGACGTATCTGTCTTCAGCAACCAGGAGGGAAAGAAGAGAATATAGTTCAATAATTTGGAGAGCGATGAAATGAAAAGCACACCTATGAATCTGCACGCTGTGAACGTACTCTGCAGACGTGAGAGGAGAGGCCTGTAGACAGGCTTAGTGGTGAGGAGCTCTGACTGCTCCTCTGCAGGACCCAAGTTCAGTTCTCAGTACCCACATGGAGGCTCTCAAACATCTGTAACACCACCTCCTGGTTTCTGTGCAGAAAACACACATGCAGGCAAAACACTCATACACATACAATTAAAATAAATAACACTTTAAAATTTATTTTACATCTGTAATCCCAGCACCCAAGAGTCTGTGGCCAGAAGGTCATACATTTGTAGCTAAACCTGGGCTACCAAGCTATACTCTCTTCCAAACAAATATTTGCCGGGATGTCAAATGGACAAAGTTAGGTGGCATAAAATCACTAGGACTATTCTTGAACTCAATAATACTTCAATCAATTGGACTGAACACCTATAAAAGAATTTTTCTAACCAGAACAGAATAAGGTTGTTCTCCAGCTTCCTTGAACTACTTACTGTAGGAAACCACGCTGTAGGCCATAGAAACACAGCTTAAATTAAAAAAATATATTTTATTACATATATTTGTATAATTATTTAGTGCGTATGTGTGTATGTATGTGTGGTATGTGTGTTTTAGGTGCACATGTGTCATAATACATGTGTAGAGGTCAGAGAAGAACCTGATTGAGTTAGTTCTTTTCCTCTACCATGTGGGGTGCAGAGATTAAGCTCAGCTATTCAGACTTGAGATCAAGCACCTTTACCCACTGAGCCTAACAAATTTGAGGCAACAAATATTATATATAAATATGTGCTCTCAGATCACAATGGAAATCAACTTGAACTAAAAACAGGAACCCCCCCCCCCGTATGTGAAGTACACATAGATTTGCAAATACTATGGGTCAGAGAAGAAATCTCAAAAGAGATTTAAAACCACGTTACTCTTAATGAAAACATAGCACAGTAAAATCAACAACAAGAAAAGTAACTTGATTTTTAAAACATGGGCCAAAGACCTTAATGGGTGCTCACCAAAGTGCATGTATCAATAACAACTAAATATAAAAAGATGTTCCACATCACATGTTATTAGGGAGATGCAAGTTTTAAAATGATGCCATTATATACACATTAACTGACCAAATCTACAACACAGAGAATGCCAAATACTTCTGAGGATGTGGAGCAATGGGCACCCTCCCACAGTTCCCATGGCCTTGCAGAAGTATTATACTCACTCTGGAAGACAGTTGGATGGTTATTAATGAAAGTAAACACACTCTTACCATATGTTTAACCAGTGTTCTATCTTCTATTTATCTGAAAGGGTTGAAGTGTTACATTCCCAAAGAACCTGTTTCCAGATACTTGGGAAAGCTCTGTTGATAATTGCCCAAGCCTAGAAGCACACAAGATGTTTTTCAGTAGGTTGATAGATAAATTAACCATGGGCTGTTCAGACAATGGAATATTATCCCATACTACAAAGAAGAGAAGGTACATAGCCATAAAACAATGGAGGAATGTCCCCACCCTAGAATCTTAATATGCTAATCACTGAAGGAAAATAGCTCATCTCAAGGTTACTGTATTGGTGCAACTCTATGACATTTTTTAAAATGTAGGAGTATGGAAATGGTAAAAAAAAAAAAAAAGATCTTGCGTTGAGTATCAGGGAGTTAAAGAGGCAGAATGCAAAGGATTTAGGGGACAATGAGAACATTCTGTACCATGCTATGATGATGGCTGTATGTGAAGATGTATTTATTCAAATGCACACACTATGCAATCAGGGACATGAGCCGTAGTGTCACTCATGAAGTCTGAATGATTATGTGTCATTAGCGGTTCAGGTGTGCCACTCTGACGGAGAACATTGATGGTGGTGGAGCCTATGCAGGTGTGGGGACAGGTGTGTGTGGAGACTCTGCATTTTCCCCTATGGGTTTTGTGAATCTCAAACTGTACACATCTAGCTATTTTGTGGGAATTTTTTTTTCAGTCAAATTTTCAGTTGACTCTGGCTTTACAATATCTTCCATTTGTTCTGAATCCTTTTGAGTTTTTGGTTGTTTTTGTTTTTGTTTTTATTAGATCGTCTCTGAACCAGCCCTACGAAAGGTGAATAAGAAGAAGAAGAAGAAGAAGAAGAAGAAGAAGAAGAAGAAGAAGAAGAAGAAGAAGAAGAAGAAGAAGAAGAAGAAGAAGAAGAAGAAGAAGAAGAGAAACAAGGTCTTGTTGCAACAAAAAGTGCACTTTAAAAGATAACATGCAAAGGGCTCCATCTAAAGCACAGTGCCATTTTTAAAAATTAATTTTGTAAAATCAATTGGTCACGTGAGGTGGATTGTTCTTGCTGATTGTGTGGAGGTGGTGCTAGATATTGAACCCAGCTCCTTGCACTTGTAGGCAAGCACTCTACAATAGTTGCATCCCTAGCCTACAGAGAAAGGTCTTCATTTGTTACTCAGAGAGGAGGTCTGGGGCGAGCTGGCCTTTTCAAATAAGTTATCCACCAGACTTCTGTCACATGGGGTCTGGGAGCCTTAGAGCACCTCTCACCATAGCTTCTGAATGAAGAAACTTCTGTAGGCTCACTAGAAAGCAGTCTTATGCATGGAACTAAAAATAATGATTTCCATTGTGCTGTTTCAAATGGCTATGATGGGGGGCCGAATATGTGGCAAGTATTACGCTGTGGCTTTACATGTGTGGTCTTTGCTCACCATGTCTTGGCAAAGTGAACATTAATCCTGCTTTCCAGATGGGAAAACTAAAGTTCAACAATGCTCCCAAATATTCAGCAATGGAGTGTATTCCAAACCAAGACTAATGTGATGTCACAGTTTCTTTTATTTTTTTGAGATTATAATGTAATTACATTATTTCCTCTTACCTTTCCTTTCTCTAAATTTTCTCATATACCTTCTTTGCTATTTTTAAAAATTCATGGCCTCTGTTTTGATTAACACACACACACACACACACACACACACACACACACACACGCACGAGTGCGCGTGCATGCACGAGCACGCACACACACACACACACACACACACACACCTAAACCCAATACAACCTACTCAGTCTGTGTAATGTTATTTGTATGTATGTTTTCAGGGCTGACCATTTGGTATTGGATAACCAATTGGTGTTCTCTTCCATGGGGAAGACTTTTTCTCCCACTTTTAGCATTCGTTAGTTGCCTGTAGAGTTTTAAAAATATTATTATTGTTATTATTTATTTTTAATTGATCGAGGCTTCTGAGCTTCTCTCCTCCCTATCCACATGAGCATGTCCATTGCTATCTGCTCAGCGCAGACTTTAGGTAATCATATGGGTGAGACTTTATGAGTGTAGTTCTTGACATTCCTAGGAGACACAAGCTCCCTCTTACAATCTATCTACCTCCTTTTCTGCAGTATTCCCTGAGCCTTATGTGTGGAGTGTCTTGTAGATATATTGATGGGAACTGGGCTCCACAACTCTGCATTTTGATTGGTTCTGGCTTTCTGTAATGGTCTCTGTCCATTTCAAAGAGAAGGTTCCTGATGAGGAGTGAGGACTATACTTACCTGTGAGGATAAATGCAAATATTTAGTTGTAGTTAGAGATTATGCTGGTTCAGTAAAGCATGGTTGTAGATCCTCTTTCAAGATCTGTGACTTCACTAGTAGTTAGCTCGGTTTGATGTGCCAGGCACGATTTCCCTCTTTAGGAGGGGATCTTAGTCTGATTAGACAGCTGTCGGTTACCAGCAAGGTATGTGTGCAACTATAGCAACATAGGGTTATGGAGCCACGCACATTGTTGCTGGTTCACAGGTATCATCACTAGGTAGAACTGTTGGTTGCTCTCCTCTTTTGGAAGCTTAGGTGGCACTTTCTGGTACCATGAAAGCTAGTCATCAGGGAGACTTCTTTCAGGCCAGGTGAGTTAAGGGTCCTTTGGACCCTGTGTACATGGCGTCTTCGGCAATAAGGATTTACCTTCCACTTTTAGGAGACTGGGGGGTAGCGGAGGGCAATAGCAATAGTTTGTAATGTTTCAGGAGTGTCTTAGAAAACCATGACTGGCAACTCAAAAGAGAGCATTCCATGCCCAATGTCGTTTTGTTTGTTTGTTTGTTTTGTTGTTGTTGTTAAAGGGTCTTTGGCTCTTGAAAAGAGCATTGTCAGCCCAGACGAGAAATTTTCATTTAAGTTCTACATGTATATACTTGGACGCTGGTTTATGTCTATTATGGGTATTTAAAGGTAGTTAGTGGTATGAATCCTTATGACTTTAAAAACGATATCCTCCTCCACACTTCTTTGTTTTTCAGACAGGACATAATGCATCCTTGGCTGGTCTCAAACTCACTATGTAGCCAAGGATGACCTTGAAACTTTGTTCCTCTTGCCTATTCCTCCCGGGAGCTAGGGTTCTAGGTATTCACCATCACACCCAGGTTATGTGGTTCTGAAGACTGACCTTCTGCAGGCTGAGTCAGCACTCTACCACCCGAGCTACAGCCTCAGCTCCCGTGTCACCCTCTTGACTTTGTGTCCCTGACGGACTTTTACAAGTCCTGTCATGGTACAACACTGCCTTGGCAATGGAATGCAGGGCCACAACTGGACACCGAATTGGAAGAGAAGCAGAAGACTGACTGCATTTAGAGAATCCCAGAGAGGAGGGATCCTTGAGAGCAGCTGCAAGTATGGAACGACCCCAGATGAGCTGTTTCCTCCCACCACCCAGCGGAGGGACGTGGGGAGGAACGCTTTGACATCTCACACGCCAGAGCCCCAGTGTGGCCCACAGACTCGTTAATTGCTTGAAATAAATGTGCAGACTTGTCTCCCAGCCGTCTACACCTGGGCATTATGTATACTTCCCTGCAGTTTTGCCATTTGTTTCTAATTCATATAATGACGTGAACCTTATGGGTTTTGGATTAGGCAAGAAGCTTCCATTCAATTAAGTCCATCTCAATAAAGTTCTATGGTATGCCCCAAACTTAAAGCAAAAAAATCCCTTAACCCTACCTTATGCTGCTGAAGAAGACAGTGCGACTCAATCCCTAGCCCCCTTTATCAGGGAGAAAGAGACTAAAGACATTTTTCTCTCGTCTTTAGATTTCAACTAAAGTTTCCTACTGTGGTAGAAGGGAGATATCACATTTTGACATTTCTGCATGCAGGACACGGGAGGATGAGAGATCCGTGATGGCAGAGGACACATGGGTGTCTCATTTTGTGTGCTTATAACACAATTTGATGAAACAGGCCAAATAGAATACTATATGTGTGTGAAGATTCTTTATGGGAGAATCGTGTGTGTGTGTGTGTGTGTGTGTGTGTAGACATAGCCTTTTAAGAGATCCCTTTTTGACAGCCCTCCTTAACATCCATTCTGCCTCCCAGAGACTGCTGGCTCCACTCAGAGCCTGGGCTGTCGGCACGGAGTGCTCCTGTATGCTGACGGTATGGTCTCCTTGAAGTGGGACTGCAGAGAACTCTACAGAAGCAAATGGCTTTTCCTTCTGGCAAATAGATGAGAAGAGTCACCCCATCACATCAAAGGTACCATGTTCATCTGCAAGCAGTGGGGCCATGGCCATCCATCTGCAGTGTCACTAGCTCGGCAGCCCAGCCAGCCACATCTGGAAAAGTTGAGTGAGCTGCAGAGTTGACACACATTAAGGAATGTGTCCAGCACAGCAGACTAACACCAGGCTAGCATGGCTTTCCTCGTCCTATATGTATTGAGCCCAGGAAGTCATTTGGAAGTTAACTCTTTGAGGGTTAGTTGGACAATGAAGAGACTCAGTGAAGACTATAGTCTCCAGATCCAGGAGAAGCCAAAAAGGGCCCAGTATGTGCACTCCAAAGAGAACAGAAGCTTTCAGGGTGGTGGTAGCACACACCTTTAATCCTAGTACTTGGGTGGCAGAGACAGGCAGATCTCCAAGTTTGAGGTCAGCCTGATGTACAGAGCAAGTTCCAGGGCAGCCAGGGCTACACAGAGAAATCTTGTCTCAAAAACCAGCCAGCGAGCCAACAAACCAACCAACTAAACAACCAAACAACCAACCAAACAACCAAACAAACAAACAACCCACCAACCAAACTAACAACCAACCAAACGAACGAACAAACAAACAACCAAACAAACAATAACAACAACAACAAACATACCAAAACCCCTAGGCTCTAACCCCCCTCAAAGAGGCTTTAGTGTCCTTTTATCAGAGACTGCCATGTCCCTGTTTTGTCTGCATCTGTAATTATTCCTATGTGCAATTTTAATGGTCACACACTTGTGCTGGAAAGATGTCAGAGCCTTCCCCCACTGTCCTAATTGTTTCAGTTTCAATTTCTCAATTCCTAATGGGCCTCATATCTTCAGATTGTTCATATATTTGTATTTGTAGCTTTGATGTCAAAACCATCACGGTGCTATGTGGAAGACACCCCATGCTCTAACTAAGCATCAGATATGAATGCCTGGTTTGAGGAAAAGAGGTAGGAAAGTTATCAGTGGTAGCTTTCTTTTTTTCTTTTTTCTTTTCTTTTCTTTTTCTTTTCTTTTCTTTTTTTTTTTTTTTTTTTTTTTTTTTTTGAGACAGGGATTTTCTGTGTAGCTCTGGCTGTCCTGAAACTCACTTTGTAGACCAGGCTGGTCTCAAACTTCTGCCTCCCATACATGGGGTTAAAGGTGCTCACCACTACAGCCTGGCTAATCTTTAATTTCTTAAGAAATCTCAGTAAAGAGCAGAGTCTCTGTAACAGGACATCCTTATCCAATATCACCCTTACTATCCCTACTTACATGTGGCTTCCTATTTACATTTTCTTTTTAAAATTTTATTACTGGTGTGTGTGTGTGTGTGTAGAAAGGTGTGATCCATGGCATACTTGTGGAGGCCAGAGGACAACTCTTCCATCTTTATGTGGGTTCTGGAATTAAATTCAGGTTGTCAGGCTTGTGTGGCAGGTGGCCTTACTAACCAAGCCATCTTGCCAGACATAAAATACTGATATTTATCTTCCTCCTTCCCCCTTCTATATACCCAATGATGATATTGAACTTCTGATCCTCCTGCTTTTACCTCCCAAATGCTGAAATTATAGGAATATACTTCCAAGCAAGAGCCTAGGGATCAAACCTAGGGTCTCTTATATGCTGGGCAAGTACTCTACCAACTAAGCTACATCCTCAGCCCCAAGAGAGATCATTCTTTCTAGGAAAGCTCGGTACAGTCAACTTCCTTTCCTAGGGGATTTCAAGCATAGCCACCCAATGGCAGAAATGAGTGGGTAAAGACCCCACATGAGCTCTGCGGGGGGGACTAGACCTCAGATCTAGAATAGTTACCTATCTTATCCTAATGTTTAACCAACCAGCTGTGTCTGTGGTCCCCCAGGGCCGTCGGGGCAGATATGGCTGAGTTCCTGGAGATCTGAGCTTCTCTTTGAACACCCACTTAGACATCAATCAGATGAAATGATTTTACTTGAAGAGACTTCTCAGTGAAAGCAAGGCTGTCTTCCCCATACCATGTGGCCTCCAGCTTGAGGCAGGACCTACTGAAGTCTGAAAGGCATCTCAGGTAGGTCCTCACTGAAGATCAAGGGTGGTCTGTTTGACCCCCAAAGCTATCTTGCGATGGAACAAAAACCAAACACCTTTCACTTGGCCCAGTGACTCACCTTGCTCCCATCCCGAGTGACTTCAGTTCTTACTTGTCGCTTTTGTTTTGTTTTTCTGCTTCTGCTAGGTACCGTTGAAGTATCCTTCTCTGTCTATTCTTCACACAAATAGCAGAGTTCTCAGTCCGAGTATGAGTTCTGATTAGCCAGTCTGGGTTAATAGTGGTCTCTACCTCTTTATGACACAAAGCAACGTAGAAACAAAGGAAAACACACGTGCATTCTCACCCACACTGAAATGGCTAATTGGGTAAAGAGTTTGCAACACAAGCCTGAAGATCTCATTTTGATCCCAGGAAACCACTCAAAGGTGGAAAGTAAGAACTGACTCCACCAGGCTCTCCTCTTCCCGCTACACCCGGTGTTGTTGTGGCACGTGGGCCCCCAGTCCCCACCATACACAAAACAACAACAGCAACGAAGGACAAAACCCAAAGTAGCGCCCTTTACATCACACTGTGCTGAAGATTAATTAATTGGGTGCCAATCTATTTTTAGTGCTCAGAAAGTACTCGCTGTTGTTTTCTGAGGACCCATACGGAACTCCTACAGGATGACCAGCAATGACTTCTAAACAGGAGTGCAGCCTCATAATGGGAAAGCACTGAGTTCTTGGCTTAAAGAAGTAAGTTCACAATATGTGAAACCATGGTGCTCAGGACAGATGAGACCCTCAGTAGAGTGAGCCCACCACTCAGCTTGTTCAATCCATCCCTGGAAGGAGGAAGCCCCCCGCCCCCCAGCACTCCCCTTCCCTTCGCTGGGCAAGGGAACGCCTGCACCATCTCACTGTCAGGCAACTGTAGGCCCTGGATCTGTCTTACTTGGCTCAGCTAAAACCCACCACTTCCAATTTTCACGCTATCTGTAAACGTTTCATCTGAAAGGCTTTCCTATTTAATATCAAACAAGTGGAGAAAAAAATTTTCATCAGCTCATTAGTGCTGCGCCAGACTTCCACTGGGATGTGGTAGCAACTGGAGTTCAGCTGCATGCGGGCCTCAGTAGGATTTCTCAAATGGCTGAAGGGAGAGCAATACATCAGCCTACTGAAACCTCACATGCCATTTGGTTTAAATATTAAAGTTCCTTTGAGGTTAAGTATTAGAACCAGAAGGAGGGCAGGTTTGCAATCTGTTAGCCCGGCCTCCACATGCGCTCTTGTCACAGACGTACCTCCTTTCAGCAAGAGGGCTCACTGCTAGCCTAAAATCTCCCGACTCCATCTACTAAGGAGAACTAGGCTCCGGCACACTCCCCGACTTTTGCCCCCAGGCCTGATCAACCCACAGTCTAGACTGACAGACTGTCTAATGGGATAGAGCAGCAGCCACAAGTGGGAGGCACATATTATTTTAAATGTTCTATAAGGATCTTTTTTTATGTAAAAAGAAACAGGTGACGTGTATGTTGATAGAGTATTTGAAGTCAATACAGTCAAGATATCATTCATTCCATCAAGTTATGAATTCAAAAGATAGTCAACTTTTTCTTTTCTTTTTTTTTTTTCTTTTTTTTTTTTTTTTGGCACTAAATCTTTGCCATCAAGCGTGTATTACAAACCTCTGTCTGGGCTAGCCACCCCCTGGCTGGACCACGTAGGTTGAGGCTCTAGGGTAGACGATTTCTGCACCTTGCATTCCATCCTACAACCTTGGGCCAGTACTGAAAACCCTGGCAGAGGTGGAGATAGGGTCCCCAGATGCTGCCTGACAAGGGACCCTGTGAAACAAAATCTGTCACCAGAGTTCCTTTTGAAGTGCATTTGTTTGCAATAACTTTATAAACATGATTGCCTCTCTCCCTTTGTCTCACAGTTTGGGGAGGGGGTGGGAGTCGATTTATCTCTGACTGAGGCAAGTAATATTTTCTCAGCTGCAAATCATGTTAATTGGGAAGCAGATAGCTAGGAATGTGAAGTAAACAGCCCTAGTACCTTTAAGGCTTTTGATGGCTTTCCCAGGCGTACTGTAGATACTGTATTGAAGTGGAGAGCCGCCTCTGCCTCCTCTGGAGTGTGACAAGGCCCACAACTGAGGGGAGGTAGGGACATGAGATGATGCTAACGGATCTAATCCCTTGTTCTGTGCTCGCATGTAACACTCAGATGACTTGATTCTTTCAGTCAGAGCAAGCGCAAATGCAAGTTATTGGTAACGGAATTGTCTAAGGGTAGAGAGTGGAGTGATGTTTGGACTGGGAGTGGGGGAGGGGTACAGGGTGTGTCCGGGTAGAGCAATTCATTTCTTCTTGGGGGGTGGTTTTTATGCTGGTTGCTTTTCCTTCTACAACATTTCCATTCCTTCAGCACTCGGGGTATCGAGGGATCATGACAGGTCTGTTTGATTCTTCTAAAGTGGTCAAAGATCGCCGCCCTTGGAAGCCACAGGATGCTATCCCATCCCCTTACATCTTAGGGATGGGTACCTATGTAAGTTGAAGAGTCAGAAACTGGTGTCCAGAAAGCTGTCCTGCCTTGAGTTGTCAGAAGATTGTCCTAAAGCCCATGGGTGGGGGTGAAGCGGCTCATTACCTGCTGGCTTCCAGCATACCAGGACCTCACTAGGTTTCCCAAGCTTTTGTCAGTATCTACAGCATGACCCTTCCCTCTTTCTCAAATTCAGGGGCTTATTCCACCTGCAGAAGACAAACCCCTTTATGTTCCAAGACACTGGGAGCCCCCAAACCTCAGGAGACCATGGATTCCAAACTTGGGCCCATGCTAACCAAATCGGGAAGCACATGACTGACATGGTTTGATTTAACCGTTCCCAGAAAAGTGTTTCTGTTTTTCCTTGATTATCACTGCTTTCTTCAGCCCTACTTCATAAAGTCAGTTCAAGTCATGGTGCTCAGACTTGCCTAAAGAGCTCACAGATACAAACAGATTCCTAACCGCCCAAGACTGCATTGGGAAGCCCACACAGGTTTAATTCATACCAGTCTTCAACAAGCCACACTCTCAATGTCTCATTAGAGGTCAGCTGGAGCGCTGTTTCAGTCTTGTCAGGGGTGAGGTTAAAACCAGTGTTCTGTGCATGGAAAAACAGAGCTACAATTTTCAAGATATGTTCTATAACAGGTTCCTTTCTGATCCGAGAGTAGTTGAAAACAATCTTCAGCAAGTCCCTTTTCCTTCCGTCTGCAGTTCCAAAGACCAGGCATTCAGTGCAAGGTGTGATCTAAGGATGTGCATTCAACCAGTGCATTTCAACCTGGGCATTCAGTGCAAGGTGTGATCTAAGGATGATGCCCCTGCTGGGAAGAGTCAAGAAGTTTTATGCCCCCTGTGAGTTCTAATCTGGAGTTTTCTTTCTATGATGTGGCGGCCATAGTCAGGAGCTCAGAGATGAATGTGTGACCTGGAATCAGCATCCCCAAGAACAGTGAGGTATGGATACCAGGCTAACCCAAGGGGCTGGCATTCCTGCAGCCCTCCCTCTTCCACAGAGGGAGGAAGCGTTGGAAGCGGGAGGAGCAGGTCACACAGCAAAGCTGCATCATAGTGCCGAGGACCGTCAGAGTGAGGTGGCAGTAAGGGGGTGCACTCTGGAACAACTAATGCCTCAGAGATGTAAGGGCTAACACTCAGGACACCTGCTATGTGGCAGCCACTGTGCCTAAGCTTTGGTCTTGGGAGTTTTCACATAAAGATCCTATGATTACTGCATGTGAACTGCTAAGATTCTCATTTTACACACGAGGGAAGGGAGCTGGGAGCCACTAAGAAAGGCAAGGAGGCTGCCTTTCAAGTCTCTCTTCATGTGACTTTGGCCTTAGCAACGCTACCATTGTTCCCAGTGACAAATATTCTCCTGCCCTAGGAAATGTTGATTATGTCGGTGTCTTTTTAGACTGCTCTAATACCAGTCTATCACAAAACAAAATGAAATTTTCTGCTTTTCCTGCTAAATTACGGCAGAATAAAAAAAAAACTCGGTAGAAAAGGACAACACAGGACATGGAAGAATGAATAAACGAGGCGGGGACTGGGTTAAGGGCAGGAGGAAGTTTAAGGGTTGGGGCGTGGAGTGAAGGAGAAATTCAAATACACTGTGTTAGAAAATGTCATAATGATGTCTAACACGTTGTATGCTGATTTAAAAATAAAGATATATTAAAAAAAAAAAAACAATAGCCCAAGTTCACAAGGAATCAACAACTAAGTAGTCACCACCAGGAACTGTGAACTGGTGTAGCTTGGGAGGGCCTCTGGGTATTCAAACATGTTGGTCTTGTGCTTCTGATTAGACTCTGTAATTCCATTTTATGTATTCTATGGAAAAATAAAGGAATGTGCACAGTGCAAACATTTAAACCAGAGATCCGAAAATCCAACGATGAGGGAATGTTTAAGTATGTTAACAGTGCAGTCTCAGACCTGTGCAAGAGAATGTAGTAGACATGGAAACACTTCCTTAAATCAAAGTTTTAGCCAGTCAAAACAATGCACGAGTACACACACATACACACTCACACACACACACACACACACACACGTTCACACATACCACAGTGCATAATCTTTTGTATCTATAGATTAAAAAAACAGAATACAGAAACCACTTTTCTAAACATGAGAGTGCTAGAGCCAATGAGTGCTTAAGATATTTAAACAGTGCATATCAGATGACATCTTAAAAATTGGTTTTACCTTTACCCAACATATTGCACATACCACATACATCCAATAAATGTTTAACTAATACATCATCAGCAGGTGGCCGGTGTAAGATCTATAGCCTTTGGAGGCCACCGGAGGGAACCGCACTTACTGATACCTAGAAAGGCTCCAGGACCAAGTAAGGATGGCATTCCGAGTGCAGTGTGGTAGTCAACGCAATTGATTCTGTAACTTCATCTTCTGCAGAGCTTGGAAGAGCAAAGGAACCATTGCTTCAAATATTCATTGCAGGAATCATTTCAGCATCCTTCACTGAGTGCTTCCTTAGTACCTCGGTACTTTCTCAGGCTGAGTACTTTACACCGGCTTTCATATTGAGCTCCTGTGATAACCCTAGGAGGCAGATTATTACTTTTCCATGGATTAGAAAATGGAAAGGCAGTCATTTAAGTGATTTGTCCCATGTCACATGGCTAGTAAGGGGTGAAGCCAAAGTCTGAGCCAGTCATGGCTGACTCAAATGGGGATCAGTCAGTGTGTTACAAACATCCTTCTTGGATTCCGGACACACATTCTCAGTGATGATTAACACGCCAGATGACTTAACTCTCTTATTTTATTTTGTACTGTCTTTAACTTTAGGGATCCAGGTGAGGGGGCAGTTCTGTCTTGCAACAGTTTTTATTTGCACTTGATTATTAAAATGGTCAAGGCCCCTGGGCTGCCCTTTTCTTCAAGAGGTGTTTTTTCAAGCCCGTTGCTAACTTTCCCACTAGAATGAACTTTTTTTTTCTGCTTTATAGCACTTCTGAATACAGTCAGGAAATATGCTTGCTTCTGCATTACGAGCATTTTCCATGACATATCTTGTTGTAACACCCTGCCTGCCTTCCCCAAACTCCTTGGGGTGGGGAGAACATATCTGGGTCCCTGTTGCCAGCATTTGGCTATGGTGGCATTAGCTAAGACTCGGTGTTTTACCTGTCTACTCTCCTTAATAGATTACTCTGAAGTAAATCTTGAGCATTACAGCACGTCATCCATAAGTACCTTGTCACGCACCACCGATTTAGCAAGGTTTCTTCTATAATATGCAGTCACAACTTTATCACAAGAGAAAATATCCTAGTGAATCACGTGGCTTAGTGCACACAATATCCAGGTATGCAGATGTTCCTCCAAGTGGCTCATATTCTATTTTTACATGTTTGTGACTATAAGCAGAATTTAAATAAGCCACACAGTCTGCAATTCTCTGATAGGACTCTTTGGACTTTTAATGTATGGTCCTCCATTGCTTTTTTTTCCTTCTTGCCATTTATTTAAGAACCAACTGATTTGTCAGTCACATTTCCAATAGTCTGGGGTTTGGTTATTTCGCGCCTCACTGAACAAGCGCCATATTCTGTCCCGTGCAATATTAGTGACATCCAGTTGCTCAGACTTGTGTCATCTGACAATGCCCTCTGGGTGGGAATAAAGGCCACCCAGGGCACGCCAGGTCTGCTTGCTTAGTATACTGAGAATCATTGATCAGGGCCATTATCCTACCAGGGCCCGAACTCCAATGAACCCATATATTTTAATAAATCAATTTTCATATAAATTTTGTTTATCTAAAAATTTGAGTGAATTGTAATACAAGAAAGTGAATGGAAATAGAGATGGTTTTATTTCTATTCAGTGTGTATGTGTGTGTGTGTGATTCACGCTATACACACTCAAAGCATGCACACAGGCGCCCACACACACCCACACCCTCCCACACACACACCCCCTCTCTCTCTCACACACACACATACACAAGAGCCTATATATGTGATGGACATTAGGACTATGTGTAACACAATATTTGCTGTGTTACATACATGCTTGCAGCAATGAGCCAGCAGAAGAGACAGTCCTAGCTTTATGAGGTTTTGTTTATAAAGAGGCTCAAGGAGACACAGCCCTTTCTATGACTGTCTGTGTTTAAGATATTAGGTGGCATTAAACATAATCCTAAATTAGGAGAACTGAAGACCAGGAATTAGAAACAAGAACAAATATTTTAATGTTAGAAAATGCCTCATTTAGTGTCTAGGCTCACAGAAATAATCCAACTTACTCAATGTTACAGGAATTAAAATTCTACAAAAGTGAAAAACAGTCCGCCAGTTACTGTTGTGTTTCTGGCATCTGACGCAACACCAGACACATAGTAGGGGCGACTGAGGCAACAAATACCTGAAAATGATTAAGGTCCAAAGTCCTAATCAGGAAATAAAAACCCTGAAAAGGAGAAGAGCAAGCTAGGCCCGGACATGCTGTCCCTTCAGAAGCTCCATTGAAACCGCTGACTCCCCACATCTAGAAAGTTGTAAAACAATTGGAGAACGGCCAGAGCCAAGCTTGACTTGCTCCAGAGAATGGAAATGACAGCCAGACTTACTGTTTGCATTCCTGTCTCTGCCTTTTGGTGAGCAGCCTCTGCTCCAAGCCGATTTTGTCTCTTAATTTACTCAGATATTTACGTCTAATGATTTAATGCATCACACCAATCTGGCCTGTGGGGGGCCCCTGACATGCACCTTTCAGACAGACCTTTACACATCGCCCACAAACCAAGCAGATACCACTCAATCCAACAGGAGCCTCTCAGGTGGGAACTGAGGTTTCATTTCTCACCCCAGAAACAACCTTCTTCCCAGACTCTGTTTGAAACCACTACCCCCACCCCCACATCTTCTGTAAACTTGTCCAGACATGGGGAGCATCATTAGGCCAGGTCCTGCAGTCCTTCCACTGCTTGCAAACCGATCATTTATAGGCATTTGGTGTATCGTCTGACATCTGTTTGATGCTGGAACTCCAGCTTGAGTCTCAATGAATCACTTGTCAGGGGCTGCAGCATGTGAAGCTGGGTCTCACACCTTTGGGAAGGCTGGCTGGGATGTAAGTGATCTTAGTTTTTCTTTTTTCTTTTTCTTTTTCCTTTCCAAACAACCCCCAGTGTTCACAAGGAAGCAGGGAAATAAGGGGAGGGGGCGGTGTGCAGAGAACCTGATGGTTATTCAAGGCTTATTTTATTCTGTCCCTAGAGGGCTTTATTCCCACCCCCTTTAGGGAAACACACAGCTCACTCAACTCTAGGGCTGGACTGCTACTGTCCAAAGAGCCTCATGGGGATATTTGTGTACAGTATTTTGAAAGCACCAGGCAGAGTGAGAGAATTTTGAAAAGGGAACAAGGAAAATTTCCATTCTTTGAATGTCTACATCAGATAACCCCCCCCCCCCAGTACTATTCACTGGTTGCATCCATGTTGGTCATGACGATCTAGAGCAGCAGGAGATGGAGGAGGGGTCAGAATTAAGACTGGGTTATAAACCTGTGTGAGACCAAGAAGATCTTTAGTCAAAAAGGTCCTTTCCTTCTTCACATTTACCCATGACCTCACAAGTCTATATGCCAAGCTAACAAAACATATGACAAGCAAATCTGCTCTGGAAATCACAAGGCCAACAGTAGTGTCTTGTAATTTTCATAGTAGCCCATGGAAATGTCAAAGAAAGAAAAAGAGGGAACTTTGAGAATACTGCAGAACAATGGCCTTGTGAATCTAGGATTCCCTTAAGAGCTCACCAATCATGGAACAGAGAAGGAGTGTATAAAAATGGGGTTGAAGCCCTGGAAGCCTTTCTTGTTTATAGGAAAGCCTGAAGCAAGGCATGGCATATGCTGGTGAGATTCTTCTTCATGATTTTTGTCTGCTTTGGTTAGGAAGAGGCTGTCATAGAGAACTTCTCCATGGTGGGAAGCTAAGGATCCCCAGGTCTGATGAATCAGTGGGGGTCGGGGGAGCTTTTCACAGAAGGGAAGGGTTTGGATTCAAAGAGAGTTAAGAAAGGGGAGGGGAAATGGATCTGCCATCTGAGGCTGAGTCCTACAGGGACTCTGCTTCTGCAATAGTGGGAGGGTGGGACAGGCAGTGCCAAAACCTGGGCTCATCTGTCACTTCAGGCATCTGAGTTGGAAACATTTAGTCCAGAGATGCAAATCATTTAATCACACTGACTCAATGCTGACCAAAAGTTGTGTGCTCTCGGGAGTCAGGAATTCCCCTACAAGATGTGGTAATACATTTCACAGCCTAACTGACTTCAGATCCTCCCCACCCAGGCTGCAGAACAAGGGAAGACAGGGAACCAGTATTACAAACTTTATGCATAACAAAGACTTATCCTCCCTCCAGACACTGAAATGAGGATTCCCAAGGGAGTAGACTCACTCCCAGCCCACCACCCCACATATGCTATCTCCTGTTGGTTTGCTACATTAGCTCAGGTAAAATGAAAAAGCCTTCTAACACTGGATCGAGCCAGCATGAATACTACATTTCCACTTGAGTCTGAGTCTGCAATCTGGACATTAAAAAGTACCCATGTGCTTCAAAATCTTGCATTCTGTCCACACTTGCCTGGGAAGATCTGAGATGATGGGGTGGCTGGCAAATTCAAACTCTCGGGGCCTAAGGGGTGCGTGTCAGGATAATGTTTTATGCTCAAAAGAAACATGAGCAAGAGTTTGAATTTTTCTTCTTTTATCATATAACTCCCCCTTTCTATTTCTCATCTTTTAGCCATCCATTTCTAATTTTTACTTTCCCATTTCCATCCTTAAAGACGGACATATGAGAGATGGCTAAGTGGTTAAGACAGACATACAAATGTATAGCACATCGTCCTAAGTTCATTCCAATGATCTTAACATCAATTTCCTAAGAGTGTGAAGACCATTGGAAGAAATAGTTGATTGCAGTCAGCTTGCAAAAACTGGCTTTCAGGAAAGATGTTGGAAGATGGTCCTTTGACTGAAGAATGACACGTCACATCCCTTCTCCGAGCTCCTTACTCCTCTGAAGGAATGGCTGCTAAATAGTAAGCTGCTACTCAAGTAGAATCAATGGGAAGACACTTGGCTTCTTTTTCTTTCAGGGTTCTCACAACAGCTTCAAAGGACACGTGTATTAATCATTTGTTTTGATTCAAGAGCAGCAGAACTTATTTTGAAAGCTTAAAGCAGGCAACACAAAGTAAACAGAAATCTGGGACTTTCAAATGCTGAGGCTGAAAAGAGTCAGTCTGGAAATGCCTGTTCTATGAAGCATTTATTTTTATTGCAAGACAGTGGAAATCATATAAATCATGAATCGGGCAAGTTCTTGTGACTTAGCGAATACCCACAGGAACCTGTCAACTTTCAAGTCCAGATAGAGTAAATCTCCATAGAAAGACAGGGTGCTACGGCAGCTGTCCAGCCACCAATACTGGAACGCATGGCAGGTACAAAGTCTTATATAAATTAATTGCCAGTATAAAAAAAGGCAACTGCTTTAGCTAAGAAGGTACAAAAACGGGTCACTTCCATAAATATAACAAGATGCTAGCTGAGGAAATGCACAACAGACTGTTTTCCTACATCTTTGAATCTGCAGACTAAGACACCTGTGGCACCTTACACAAAAGTAAGAACAAGACACATATTCCCTACACTTCCCTTTCCCCTCCCCCACCTGGGTTTCCCAAACACAGCAAATTCTAGGGTTACAGAGTCCAGGATGCCAAGAGGAAGCAGTAAGACAGCTCGCTGCGACCCGCTAGACAAAGAAAGAGCCGTATTGACAGTTGTAAAGCATTAGGCGTCAGACAGAAACTTGTCAAAAACAGCTGTTGTTGGGTACTGATTGATAATGTTTTCATTCTGACGGCTGCGACGCCTCAGACAGTCTCGGGGCTGCAGAGAAGCCCATCGCTGGCGCACATGAACACACACAGACAACGGGAAGTCATTTAACAGATGGCGAGGAACAGTCAGCCACAGGATCTTCAAAAGACAACATTCTACATTTAATGAACTTGCAGGGAGAGCAAAGCCTGAAAAAAAAAAATCACTTATTTATTTATTTTCACGGAAGGCGAGCAGGAGAGCACAAAATAAAAACAGGAATTGTGTGACTGGTCGTGGGAATTAAAGGTTTGTGCTGCCCCTGGATCATCGCACAGTTTTAAAAGTATTCAAGGATGCTTCAGACAAAATGAATCATCATGGGTCCTTCTCTGATCCATGCCATCTATATATTTAAAAAGGTTTAAAGAAGTGTGTTGTCTTTTTTGATAAAATCCAGTCACAAGATGAAATCACAAATACTGCATTTGAAAGCTGTGAGGAGTCTGAGGACTATCCTCTGGAGAGTCATAAGGTTTCCTGTCACCCTGTGATAAATATGGCATTAAGTCTGTGGCATCTGGGTATTAGTCTACACTACCTAAAAATGACAGACATGTTTTTTACTGCTTGGGTACAGGAGCAGTGTTCTATCATTTGACCACTTAGGATTTCAGTGAGTGGTCAAGTGTCTACAAGATATGCCAAAGAATAGTTAGTTCATCTATGAACCTGAATATTCATAGATTAGTCCTGATTTAAAAAAAGGTCAAAGGTGCTAAATCTTACTAAAACTGTACATTTTATTCTAGGAAATTTTATCATTTAAATTAAGTGAAAAAAAATTAGTTTCAAAGACTGACTCTATTTATTTGCTGTAGCCCAGTATACTCTAAGGGCATACTGACACCCCTGAAAATAGAGGTTTATAATAAAAATACTGACAGACCTTTAACTACAAAATGGAGGCCTGAGCAGAATCCCCTAAGTGACATTAGCGTTTGATGAATAAATAACGGGTTCGTCTTTGAGCTTCATCAAATCCACGGCAGCTTAAGTCCTAACTGTGAATTACACTTCGGCTGTTATGCTCATTATTCAAAAAGCTATTTCCCGAATTTCATTTAAACATTTCTGATTTTTAGGAAAAGCAAATGCTTATGTTGTAGCTTGGTTTTATGCAGACTAATGACTCCCTTAAGAAATATTTGAGGAGTTGATTAAATTCAAATCAGCGATGCCTATTTTTGCCTAAACTGGCTCCTACTCCCTTGGCTAGGATGTCCTCCTCCTAAGGCAGGGGACAGGGCTGTAGGCAGGATCAAGCAATTCTTGCATGTTTACTTTCTAGATTTTTCAGAGCCAGTCTTAGGAGAAGATGATTGGGTTCGGGGCGGCCATTTTTTTTTTTTTTCACTCAGCCTACAAAGTCAACATCTGCACACACACAAGAAAATATAGAAAACCAGACGCGATAAAATAAAATGTAAAATACTCGAATCCCTAGGAGATCATGGAAATATCAATAAAGTATACATCGTGTGGAGTCTCAGTTAAAAATCTTCCAATCCCAAGTCCAGGAAAGTTAGTGAAGACATGTGAGCCTCTCTGAGGTCTTCAGAAGGGGCTTCATTTCCATGAGCCGTGAGCTCCATCCATGTTAGCACAAAGCAGAGAAGAGATTCTTAGACCAACAGAAGGAAGAGACATGCGGGGAAGATAATTAGTGGTAAACAGAGACGCAATTCCCTCTCAGTAGTGTGTACTTGACGTTAATGCCGATGATGATCCACTTGCCTTACAGAACAGTCACGTTAACAGAGACACGAGAGTCTGAAATAGCTAGAGGAAAACAGATACCGAGGCCCTGACAGTCTCGACACCAACGTGGGATCAGGATGGGGAATGAACATGATGGGTTCAAGGCTTTCCTGGAACTTTTGGGTCGGGTCTCACATTCTCATTGCCTCGTGGTCTTTTTCTTCTAACAAGTTTATGAGCTGGGAGAAGCTGTCCTTCAGTGCGTCCACATCATCCAGAGAGCAGGGCTGAAGAATCCAGCGCTTCCCACGCGCCAGTGGTTCGAGTTCAAAATACTTTTTGATCTGAAGAGGGAAAGAGAGATATGTTAATAACTGTATCAGGACCTTTTCCCAATAAGACCCTAAGTGATGAAGGGCTCGGTGGCTGTGTATTAAGTGGAATTTATATAAGCAGTCAGGCATTTCTAAGACTTTCAGTCCATAGCTGGCTTTCACAGGGCTATATCTTGTAACCTGGGAGTGTTTTCTTTAGGTGCAGGTGACCTGCTTGCAAGCCACCATTCCAAACTTTACACTCAGCCACATGGGAGTTCTTATGAAGTCTGAGGAAGAATTGCAGACACCAGTGAGAAACACAGAGAACACCACAAAGATTCCATTTGTTCTGACGACTGCTGGTGATGGAATGCCTGCTGTCTCTCCCTGAAAATGTATGGATCCTATAAACCTCTTCATACAGATGTCTGGAGCACAAAGCACATAAAAATCAACCAACTAACCACCTCCACCACCACCACAAAAAACAACAACAAAACCCCCAACCAAAACAACCCCAAAGTCCTCGATGTCAGTGATGTTATAAATTTCTAGTTGACAGGTCTGAGGGCTAGGGAAGATCTTCTGGAAGAATGAACAGGAGCCAAAGGTGCAGATGTTCAAGCATCACACAGACAAGTTTAGATAAACTAACTGATTTACACATGTGCACTGAGTCTCACAGGTCTGCTCCTGCCTCTCCGGTCCTGAATTTGCTGGGCGTGAACGATCCAATCCCTGACTGAATCAGTTTTACACCACTAGGGTTCACAGAAATACTGGTGCTCTGTTCTGGAGGAATAAGGGGAGGTAAAAAGTTCTTTTGGCCCTCACTCATTCATACACAGCAGGCTAAATTTTTGTCCTTTATCACCAAGCAAGGTTTCCAGAAAACCTTTTGCCACTCTCAAATATTTCATTTCGCCATCATAAAGGCCAGAAGATGGTTACCAGCAGAACTATCTGTCCAAACCAGCTCAGACAAGCAAGGAAACAGATTCAAGACTGTAGAGGGTTTTGTCCGTGGTGTGTGTCTTTTGTTTGTTTTTGCCTTTTGAAACAGGGTCTCACTATCTCTAACTAGTCTGGAACTCCTCAAACTTGTAGCCAATCCTCTTGTATCTGACCCTAAAGTACTGGGATTAAGATGTTTGACTAAGAATTACCAAATGTTGTATTACTGAAATAAAATTAATGCTAAAACATTATAGCTCAAGAGTATTTCTAAACGTCCTCTCATAAAGGCTGATCATGATGGCTGGCACATACCTTTACCACTAGTACTCGGGAGGCAGAGGCAGGCTGATCTCTGTGAGTTGAGTTTCTAGGCCAGGCAGGGCAACATATTGAGACACTGTTTCAAAAACCCACATGCATAAAAGTCCTCCCATACATGCAAACTGACAACAAATGCCTTTTGCCATCTTTTAAAGAAGCCTAGGACAATTGAAGGGCCTCTTAGCTTAAATTCTGAAGCTTAAATGTCGATTCATCTTATTCATAGATCAGAAAACGATGGCTCAGAAAATGGGCCAGAACAATTTTTCATCCAAATTACTGAACATATCACTTGAAGAGAAGACAAACTTGGGGGTTGGGGAGATGGCTAAGCGGGTAACGTGCTGGCTGAGACATGTGAGGACCAGGATTTGGATCCCCAGAACCTGTGTAAATGCTTGGTGGGAGTAGCAGCCTATAATTCCAGCACCCCAGAAGACTAACAAAGGGATCCCTAGAGTAAGTTGGCGAGCTAGGCTAGCTGAATCTGAGTTCTGTTCTGGGCACAAGATCTGCCTCAATGAATAATAGAGACAGTGGCTGAGAAAGACCCAGTGTCACACTTGGAACTCTTACCAGTACCACACACATACATAAACATGCATATACACATAATATACATACAGAGATATGTCAAAGTTCAAAACAAACAAAACCTGACACCCCAAAACAGCAAACCAAACCAAACGAGAACCCTCCCACCCCAACTCCATCCTCATCATTTTTCTTTCTGGATATAGAAAATGATTTCCCTCCAAGAGAACCTTAAGGGGCTTTGTATAATAACTACCAATTCCTGAGGCTAATCCTGGTCACAGAGGGAAGAGCTGACGGGGAAGCCCTTGGGGAGCAGGCGGGTAGAGAGCTGCAGAAGGGATAGGTAGGGATAGGGTAACTGCCACAGTTGGGGGACAGGGCTTCCCCAAAGGGTGTAAATCTAAACCTTGCTTAAGATCTGCCCTTCCTTCTACTGTTGCAGGGAAGAGCCGTGCTTTGATCAGTAAGGCTTCCCACCCAAAGATGATCAATAGGTAATATTCACCTGACACTTTATAAGCTTAAATCAAAAGGGCAGCCTTTTAAATAATGACAGTTGGGGAGGGACACTGGGAGTGCATACCTTTAATCCCCAGGGTGCAGAGGCAGGTAGATCTCTGAGCTCGAGGCCTGCCTGGACTAAAGGGTCTAGGTCTAGGTTCTGGTCTAGGACAACTAGGTCTACACAGAAAAACCCTACCTGGAGAAACATATTAATAATGGTGATGATGATAATTGGAAAGAGCACTGATAATGTGAAATTCAGTAATAAAAAGCAATAAGTAGGAAAATGTATCACATTAGCAAGATTTCTTCAGAGGGGTTCATTTAAAAGTTGCACAGAATCAAGCTGGGTGGCGTGGTGGTGCACACCTTTAATCCCAGCACTCGGAAGATAATTATCTGAAGCAGATAATTATCTGAGTTGAGGCCAGACTGTTTTATACAGTGAGTTTCAGGCCAGCCAGGAAGACAGGAAAGGCAAAACAAAATAAACCAAAACAACCCCAAAACCAAACCAAACCAAACCAAACCAAACCAAACCAAACCAAACCAAACCAAACCAAACCAAACCAAACCAAACCAAACCAAAGCACACAGATTCCTCCTTACAGAAGAACTGTAGCTATTTTAACAACAATGTGGAGTTCAATGATTGCCAAGTAACTGGTCACAGTTCAGATTCCCGACACATAAAACCTAGTGAGCTCTAGCTGGTTTCTCACGGAGCACACTTGGAGGAGAGCAAAGATGTCTAAAGGTAGGTTTCACAGACTCCTGAACAGAAAGAAATGGAAGCTACAAAGAGAAGGTGGTCACCAGATAGAGAAACTGTGGCGTTAAGCTGACAAATACTGTGGAGTAACTTGAGATTTTTGGCACTGTAACCTAAGTGGGGACCTAATGGTGCCATAGCCACCCAGCTAGTCCTCGAGGGATTCCATACACTTTATAAGTCTTAAAACAAGACTGGATCCCTAGATGCCACAGACCTCAGATTTCTCTGCTGACAGAACGCAGCTTCTCGCAGTCAGGGTTTCGGGTTCTTAACACGATGCCTGTGAGGCTGTCTACTCTAGCCCTAAATGCTCTCAGAATAAATTTCAATTTCGCTTTCTTATCCTCACCCAACTTTGGATTTTACTTCCCCAGCATTATCCCAATTAAACGTCCTGTCATGCTGACTCATTAGCGGCGTGTTCTTATCTTTATATTGACGATCATGTTGCATTTGGATCTGAGTTTCCTTTAAAATGTGAAGCAGTGCCCCCGAGAGGAGGACTGTCATTCAAGACTGTTTTCTTATTAAGAGACAAGTTCTAAATATGAGCCTAAGTCTTTTGAAACACTTTCCCTGCTGCGTACATGTCGCGGTCAGTTGAAAGTGCTAGACGGAGGAGGTGGCATTTGACGGAGTGACATCAGGACGAAGCTGCCTGGCAACCTGTGGTCAGTTAGCTATTTTCGGGATAGTCTCAGAGTGGGCATTCATGTGTAGCCATGTGTCCACCCTAGAGATAGAAAAACAAAGCCACCGAAAGTAGCCACTCTATTTTAGCTCTGCCACCAGAGCCCGTCTTCCCTCATGCTTGGTGGGTGATCTGCGTGACGAAATTCTATCCTTTACACATTGAATCCACCACGCCGTCTTTTTATAACAGAAGACATGGCGGTTCTGTTGCTGCTAATGGTAGTAGCAGCTGTTAAACTCTTGAGACGTCACACGTCACAGAAATCCCTTTCCCGGGCCTGGGCACGGCCATTACCTTTCCTTCAGTAGTGAAACCTTAAGACAGTCCTTCCCTGGTTCCAGGGTCACAAACTCGATTGTGATGACGCTCTCTGGGTTACCCTCTTCACTTTAACATATCTTAGGTTCAATTTCTGACTTTTTAGAAGGCATGTTCAGTTTCTAACTCTAATCACTGGCCTTTCCTTCTTCAATGCCTGCAAACTTCCTTTTACTTATAGTGATAAACTCTTTGCTTCCTGTTTTTGTAATTGAGGCCTGTACGGAGTATGTGCCCACGGGTGACCTAGTTTTCTCTTCTTTTCTTTGGTAAGCCAAGGTGGGGATGCTGGAGCATGGCTGGCTTTGTGTTTTACGTGAAATACATGTAGGTTCTGAGCTTGGCTATTTATGAACAGAGCTCTGACCCACATGAATGTGTGGTTAGACATTAAAGACAGAGTCGGGGAGTAACATCGTATCATGTGGGGCTGACCATGTTGCCGTCAAACTATGACATCTCTCATTCCAGAGAATTAAATGCTATAAGCACCCGTTGGTAAATGTGAAAGCTAAAGATACCCAGACATCACCTGGGTGGACCTGGCCTGTTGAGAACCGCCTACCCAGTCCCTGTGGTGCCTTTTATACCTGCCTGGGGCCATTGATAGAAGCTGAGTATTTCCCTCTCATGTACATCCCCAGATCTAAAAGAACCACAAGTGCTTCCTTTGCCTAACACTAGTGGACTTCAAGTGGCTTTTCTTAAGTCTGTAGATGGCTGTGACAGCTTAGGGTGGAAGGTCTCAAGCACTCTGTTAAACTTTGGTAGTTTAGGTTGTACAGGCTGGCTTCCTGGAACACTTTATTCACACACCTACCATCTTTTGTGCAAGACTGAAGAGGCTGTGCAACAGCGGTGGGAGTATGCTGTGACAAGCCACCATCCCAGTGTGCTGTCTGCAGTGACTGAGGAGGTAGAATGTAGGGCTGTAAACAGACAAGACAAAATCTCAAGCAGAAGGAGCAACAGCCTGGTTGGATTTCTGTCTCTAGCCCTTCTAGACTCAGGGCATTGCAGGCTAGTGATCCAGGCAGGGGCTTTTCACTGATCACAAATGGCTGGATAGTAGCATGTCGTTTCCTTACTCATTCCTGCTCTGTGAGTATTCTTTAGCCAGAAGCAAGAAAAACAGCTGATTCAAATAGAAGGCAATAGGGTGATTTAGGTTTAGTTCTTGTATTATGGGAAAGGATTTGATAAGCATTCTGTTAGGGGGCTGCTAAAGAGACTTCAGAAATAGGAGCATATTCTTTTTCATCTCTGGAAAGGGGATCTGCTCCTGGAAACAAACATGACAGTGATGACAGCAGAAGCAGAAGGCCCAGAGAATGAACCACACAGCCTGAGTGTGTGTGGTGGCACACACCTTTAATGCTATTGCTCAGGAGGTGGAGGCAGTTGGATCTCTGTGAGTTCAAGGCCAGCTTAGTCTACACAGAGAGTCCCAGGCTCACTTATGGATGATATAGAGAGTCCTTGTCTCAAAAAACAAACATCAAACCAAAATCCGTAATTGTGGGACTTTGTATATAGAAGGCTACCTGGGAATGCAACCGAGTCAGTGATGGAACCTTATTGTTTTCCACAGTGTAGGTGGTTTCTTCTGCTGTTTGTCTGTTTTGCTCTAATCTGGTAACAGGAGGCAAACTCTGGGTCTTGCATATGCTAGGGAGGTCCTCCAGCCCCGAGCTCACATCCCTTAACAGTAGTTTCTGAGGTAGTTAGGGATATATGACCTTATTGCTCTAATTTCAAAGTCGCCAAGAGGACCTGTGTTGACTGCACTTTTGTATGGCCTTTCCCATGACTGCTAAGGAAGGAGTTTGCTCATCTCTATCCTGGCACCTAGCTTTCATCTTTTCAGTAGATGAACCTTGGTAATAACAGAGAAAAGCTTTTTTAGTACTTGTAAATTTCCTCCTGAGTCATATGCTGGAGGCTGTTGGTACCAGGACTAGCAACAGCTGACCGTGTGTCTTCTCTTTGAAGCTCTGGGGATGAAGATGGTGAACTAAGTAAGTCATGAAATCATCAATGTTTTGGAGTATTCTTAGACCCCCCCCCCCCAAATCTTCAAATGCAACTCACCAGTCTTTTTCTTTTCCTTCCTAGAGTCAGGTGCCAAACTGTTACCCATTGGGGGAAAAACCCACATCTTTGCCTGTGTGCTTGAAAAGGGGCTTCTCTAGCTCTGCTGCCTTGATTTTGGGATTCCAGGGAGAGGCAGGCTTAAATTGGTAACTTTCACCAGAGTCTGTGCCCATGCAGAGGTTCCAGGTTAGATCTGGAGACAGCGGTGGGATATCATTTAGATTCTTCAGAGTACACTGTTGGCAGCTTGTTGAAAGAAAGGTTGGTCCAGAGGCTGGCGAGAATGTGGTTGGGGGAGGGGGTTGTAAGCTGGTACAACCACTCTGGAAATCAGTCTAGTGGTTCCTAAGAAAACCGGAAATAGAACTACCTGAGGACCCAGCTATACCACTCCTGGGCATATACCAAAAAGATGCTCCATCTTTCACTGTATTGCTTGGAGCATCTTGAAATCCTTAGAAAGGCACTAAATATGTTCATCAAGGACATAAATAACACAGTCAAAATCGACATGTAACGTTCCCAATGATACTGCACAGAATGGACACTGACTTTTAACTGAATACTAGTAAGGAGCACAAAGTGACCACTGATGGATTACAATTCAGTGTTACTTGGGGAGTGTGCGCAGAGTGGATGCTTGCTTTGAACTGGACTTTGTGTGATATGCTCCTTGGAAGGATCACAAGCCAGACAAATGACTTAAGGTTATTACCTGTGAGTAAGCTTTGCCTTTATTATGTCTCCTTCTCAAGCCAGTAACCTCTGTTGTATACAGGATGTTGTATTCGTTAGAACAATAATTATCTAGAAACCCAGTTTCCCATTGCATAGGGAACTTACTTAGCATGTCCCAGAATGGACAAAGACAATGATCTCATTTCTTTGTCGGTAGAAGTCAAAGCTGATTGGCATTACCAGATGTGCTTTATCTGCTAATCTAGACATTCAGCACAAACTTCCTCTATTTTCTATTATGCCCAAGGGGCTTGTTTTATTAAAACAAACAAACAAACAAACAAACAACAACAGCAAACCCTGCTTATTGGATTACCGCACAAGAGGCAAAGGTAGGTAAGTTGCTTCTGACTGATGAAAGAGATTTAGTATTCTGGTATCCAAACCTCCTCCACTACCTTTGCAGTATCTGACCTCTGCAACATCCAGGGATTCCAACCTGCAGGCTGAAACTCCTGCTTCTAGATGGAGGTTCTTCTATCACAGATAGAAAGATCAGCTTACAGGTACAACTTCCCAAAACAAACAAACACACACACACACACACACACACACACACACACACACACACACACACACATCACTTTTTGAGGCAGGATTTTGATTGGTAGCTCAGGCTGACCTAGAACTCCTTATGTAGACCAGGCTGGTCTGTAGAGATCTACCTGCCTCTGCCTCCCCAGGACTGAGAGTAGAAGTGTGTACCACCAAGCCTTCCCCTAACCCATTATCTTTTAAAACATGGCTGAAGGCTTATTAGCTCAAAAGGAGACCTTAGAAGTACAGGAAAAAAAATACTTCTGATTGGGAGTGGTGGTGATGGGGAACAGCAGCCTTTGTGGAACATCATTCCCACACCCAGGCACCAGAATTCCTTATAAATAAAGTTTTACGGGAAGAGGGCATGCTCACTCACTTAGATATTATCTATGGCCGCTTTTATGCTACAACTGCAAATTTGGTTAATTGCCACAGAGACAGACAGCATGGCACACAGCCTGGAATGTTCACCGCCCAAGCTCTGGCTTAGAAATCCTGTGTTGTGTTCTTTGCAACAGGTAAGCACAGGAGCTCGTGGTCTGTGCAACAAGCCTCTGGGGTGGTTTGATCTGATCCTGCTGGACCACTTCTTCCTCACTTGGACTCACACGTCACTGAGATGAAGATTTTGCTGTTCCCAACGTGGCCAAGGCTCCAGTTATAATGTCAGATGTGAAAACTGCAGTGGAGCTAGTTGGTTTGCTGTTTCTAAGCAAAACCATATTTTAATTCCTTTTTATGTTCAGCCTGATTGGTCTTCATGAGACCATGAGACCATGTAGAGAGTTCCAAAATGCCTATTCAGGGTACACGGAACATTTCTGCCAAGTGCCCTATCAACACACCCCAATAGGCATACAGCCTTGTCATCTGTCACCTTGAGAATTTTGGTGTCCTTTAAGGATGGCTCTTCGTACACAGAGATACTAGCTACCTCTCCTTGCAGTTTTAGAATAAAAACATAATTTACTAAATGTATACTGCCTAAGCCTAGTTTGTTTTTTAACATTTGGTGGTTAATTTAAAACTTTAGTATTAATCCATAAGCCTTTTAAATTCAGGGTAGCTATAAGACTTTTCAGGTTCACTTATAAAGAAGTATTGTAACCTTTTATTAATTCAGTACATTTAGTTATGTCCTTTTAAAACATCCAGAATGTGTAGCAATAAGAATATCCTTAAGTAGTTGTGAACCCTTAAAGTTTTTTTCTGTCAAGTTATTCAATGACTGTCAAATTCTAGAATAATATAAATTCTATAAGTGGACACCTTCTCTGGAGATTCTCATTGCCTTTATTACTTGGCTGGACCTGTTATCTTTTAGCAAACATATTCACATTTGGCTTTACAAATATTGTTACCTTTTAGTGATGTGCACTTTGGTGATTTCTCCAGTCTCTCGCTCACTCATGGTCACACAGTCATGAAATAAGCATCACTATCTAGTTCTAGAATATTCCACCTAGAAAGGGAACTCCTTATTAGCAATCACATCTCAGCTCTGATTTCAGCAAGTCCCCAAGGGGTTCTAATTTGCTTTTTCAATTAAAGCTCTGTATGCTCTGAACATTTTACATAAAGACTGGCTTCTTTCAGTGTTTTGTGGTACACACACACACACACACACACACACACACACACACACACACACACACAGAGTCCTGTGTCTTGTCTCCTTCTTGTGGCTGAATCACGTTCCAGGACATGAACAGGTCTTACTTCATTGATCCAGACATTTGGGTTAGTTCTACTTTCTGGCTATTGGGAATGATATTGACATGAAACCTGTCCAAGTTCTTGTAGAAATACATTTTCATTTCCCCTATACCTTTTCTATGAGTAAAATTTCTAAAGTTATCTGTTCAGTCTATGTGGCCAAATGCTTCTGCATCTGTTGTGAGGATATGGATTCTGCATATTGTTTTCTGTATATGAGAACAGCCTTGTATTCCCGACATAAATTCGACTTGGTCACACAAATATTTTTTTTCTTTTATATATGTTCCTGGGCTTATTTGCTAGTATTTGGAATAGTGCTGTGTGTATATGTGTGTACCTGCATATATACATACATATATACATACTCAATGTACATGGCTGCTGTTCCCCCATGTGGAGGTCAGAGTACTTGTGAGAGCTGGTTCTTTTTCCCATGGTATCCCTAGGTATCCTAGGTCTCTCTAGTTTTCCTAATCTCCATCCTATTTAATTCTGGACTCATTTCTCTTGTTTTTCCTCCCACTTGCTCTGACTTTATATTGCATTTTTCCTTAGATTCTTAAGCTTGAGCCAACTTCTACTTTTTGTTTTTATATTTTAATTAGTCCTCTGATAATTCTGTACAAAGCGTTTTGATCATATTTACCTTCCCAGATTTAACTCTGCTCTCCCTCCCCACCCAAGTTTGCCCCCACCCCAATCAAGGCCAATTTGTGCTCTTAGAATATTCTTTGATCTGTGGCCTTCCACTGGAGTGTGGTCAACTTATCAAGGGCTATACTCTTGGAGGAAACTGAACCTTCTATCTTGCACTTTAAATGTTATTTTCTTGGATCACACACCCATATGATTCTGTTTTAGTCTCTTTTGTTGACTGATTTGAGCACACTGAGAAGTTCTATTTTTTTTTCATAGTATTTTTTTAAGACTCATACCATTTATTAGTATAAAAATAAAATCCCATTAGGCACTTGTATGTTGTGCATAGCTTGGGACTTCTATATTCACTAGGATTAAGGGCATGCAATAAGATAGAAAAGTCAGTATGTTAAATAATCTGTTTCTCCTTCAGAGCACAGGAGCCCCAAGTTTACAGGCTACAGACAGAGGACCTGCCTTATAGTTTTCTCCTCTATGCATATTTAACCAGTTCCATATTTTAGGGATTGTCAACTGCTCACTTTTAGCACCATAACATATTTGGAGTACCTGAAGAGGTTTGTGCATCAGAGATTGAGAATCCCATTTCAATAGTCCACAGAATGGAAATATACCTTGGTAGAGGAAACCAAGTGGGCTCAGAGATCCACAAGGCTATGAAGGTGAGGTCTGGCTAGTAGGTAGTTGTGGCAGGATGTGGATGCTTAAGGAAGGGCTCTGGGAGCTGCAGTCAGCTATCTATCATGACAAATAAATCTCAGATAGATTGGTTGAGCACAGGGATGTAAAATCAAGGAAGAATAAGCCAAGGAACTGCAGAAAAGTAATTCAGGTTGACTAACGAGCTCTGAATCACATGCTCCAGGCCCACAACCTATGAGCTCTTCAGTTCTGAGTCATTTTTATTATACCTGGCATTATAAATAATCCTGTATAAACTAATGACAGAGGACATCAGGCCTGATAGGAAAGAACGTCTATACAAGTCTGTGGCAAACTCTATCATCAAAGACGATAACACAGATTTGAACACTTCTGTAAATTTTTCATACATAATGAACCTTAGTTCCTCGGGAACACAGACAATGAAAAAAATTGTTTTGTTCTCTCTTATGTGCCTACTATATTGCTGCACCCAGAAGATGCTCATTTATCTCTTTTTAAAATGGACATCAAGAGTTGAACGGCCATGCGCAAGGCGGCAGAAGAGGTCTCATACTTCACCCCCACACGCAAGTGACAGCAGAAGAAGGAACCCAAGTATCAGAGAGGAGTTCCCCCTCTAATTAATCAAGGCTGATCTCATAAACAGTTTCAAAACTGTAGGTCTAATTGGTTTAAACTCTATTACACACATGCCCACAGGCAGCTGGAATGCGTTGTTTTGCAAACAGAAAAGTAAACAACCTATCATGGAAAAGAGAACCACTCCAAAATTTAATCTGTGTCCAAATAGAGTGTTCAATTCTTATCTCAGAATGGAAAGTACTGACACATGGTAGCAGGGGGAGCCCTGTAGTGCGCTTGTCTTTGCATGCAGGTGCGGGCAACCCTTTCAATAACGACCTATACCACCATTAATTACAGGGGCGGCCAGGCTCGGCCCATGCAATCCTTTTCTTCTGGTCTCTCCCTCCTTCCCGTGAGCCTTCTCTTTTGTGCCCTGGCCCTTTTCATTCTTGGTACCAAACACTTTTGGCATATTATAAACAGGATTCTTTTTCATTTGGGATACTTTTTGATTATAATTGACCTCTCCTTAAGAAAGCAGATGTGGTCCAGTATCTCTGAAAAACTTTTTCCTGGCAGTACAACATGGCTGTCTAAGAGTCTTACCTGTATGGATGGGAACTCATCAGGTACGTACTAGACAGGAAAGAGAGTTAATGAGCGAAAGCTCCAAACACATATCAGAGACAACCAATTAGCTTGTCTGAAACAGGCTTGTAAAACTATCAGTAACGTATAAAACGGTCTGCTACACACGAGGAAGACGTTGCTTAAATGACTTGCTTAACTAGATGCAGTCACCATGAAATTGATTCTTTTAAGTTTTTTTTTTTTTTTTTAACTTAATAGCCATTAACTGTGCCTATTGAAACCGGCCAGCTGGATATCCTGGTATTATAAAATGCAGGCTAAAGATATGAGTTTTATATTTTATGAAGGCCGGGGGTGGGGACTTGAAAAAGGAAAACAACTCATCAATTACCAGCAGTGATGTCTGCCTTAGCAGCCAAGATGGGTCAACCCTGTGTCTGTTCTGCTGTGCTGGAAGCCTGACTCGACTCGGACTGCCAGATGTGGTCCTAAGGCTTGCAGTTCTGAGTCTACGTTTTGTGTTGTAGAAAACACTTCTTTCCCACCAAACAGCATGAGCGGAAGGAGAAGGAAAAAGTGCTCTCCAGATCCACTCTTTGTCACAGAGAACATCGCATTTGTTCTCCCAAAGATTTATCTTATAAATCTCTCTGTGTAGTTTGATGTTAGCTGACCTGTGAATGACAATTCCTAGGCCTATTTCTTATTTAGATTATTCTTAAAAGTCTATTACATACAATAATAGATTTCTGGTGATCCCTCATATTCAGCTTACTAGATTATACAGCTCTACACAACAAACAGACATTAACCAGTTGCTCTCAGACAACCTAAAGAATATGCTCTGACTCTGTTTTGGGCCAATTTGCTTATCTAAATTTGCCAGCCCTAATGTAGTTCACTGAACCCCTGTCAGCACCCCAGCACAAAGGAGTCTCTGGTTCCACGGAATATAAGCAACAAACAGAGTCAATCTACAGTGACAGAATTATTACATACACAAAATTTCTCAACAACAATGGTTTCTATTTTCAACTTCATCTGGTTTTCATAATGGATGAGGTGCCCACTGAGGTGTTGGGCATGAGAAAGCAGCAGCAACAGCACGATCAAGTAATACGTGGGATCCAAATACATGTTGTCAATGGTCAATATCGGCCTGCAGGACCATGGTGGTACTCTGGCTTTACAAGACCACATCCAGATGTTGAGGCTAAGGAGACAAATATGGCAAGCCATGAGTGTCTCAGCTGCCAGTGGATGGTGCAGTGGTCCTGTCCAGATCCAGCACTATTCCAGGGGTATTCCCGTCAGCAATTTGTCATCTGGCAAAGCCAGGAGCCACACTGGAAAGACTGGGGGGAAATGTTGAATCGCAAGACATGGAAAATCAGGGTATGGGGGATACAGAAGGTTTGCCAACGTCTGAGCAACACATCCGACTGAGGGGGGCAGGTAACACATGCTCTCAAAACCAAGGGCCATGTTGTCAGTCATGGGGAGAGAATTTCTTTCCTGGCTGGCAATTCAGCCAGGAGCCTCATATCTTGGCAGCTTAAAAAAAAATCATCTTAGAAGGAGGCTTTCAGGCATCCCAAGGCAAGAAAAGCTAGGTGGTACTCTGTCCTGAAGAATCTTAGCCCAGACCCTATATAGAACCAGTTGAACTCAGTTTAAAGCCCATGAAAGGCAAGTCTGGAGATCACTACCACAATCGTAAGAGAACTCCAGACAGGAAGGTACAAAGAGTCATGGACTATGATCACACAGTTCATGGAGTCTGGGGTCCCCATCATTCCACAGCTAGCTGACGCCACTAATTATCAATCATGGAAAGAGGAGAAGAAATAACAGGTCTCAGGGTGTCTAGTAATGTCTACGGATGGTACTGGCTGCCATGATGGGGGAAGGATACAGGGGAGAGGGTCCTAGTGGATCCAGACCAGTGTTATTGCTACATATTCCACAGGGAGATCCCCCCTTCTGTGAAAAGACAGAACACACCAGCCCTTAAAACCAAAACAATACTAAGGCTGAGAAATCTTTAATCAAAATTCAAAGCACAAAGGCCAGAGGGACAATTCAGGTCTTGGTTGAGTGGCAGGAACCATCAGGATCTTCCTTGAAGTGATGGGATTTAGGATCTGAACTGGAAGAGGGGAGAGCTCGGAGCAAGCAGTCCAGCTGATGGTTCCCACCCTCTGGTTCCTCTTGTTCAAAGTGAAGAATCAACACGTATTCATCAAACTAGACCGTAATTCCTACAGCAAGCAAACTGCTACCATCTACTACACAGCCACTGCTTCCAGCTAGGGGACAACAGAAATGACTTAGAACAAGTCTTGGATAAGGATGGAAGGAATGGGTGGGTACTGAGTGGGGTTAGTCAGATGACTTGAAAGCATGAACGCAGGGCAGCAATATCGGCCACGTGACTAATTTAAGAGAGTGACGGCGAAATACAAAGCCATCACAGGTAAGGACAGCCTTTGGTTAATTTAAAAACAATACACAGTTAGAATAAAGGCTTTGTTGATTAGCTTCCTCTTAATCATCTAGGGTGAGCTGAGTCTCTATTGTCCCAGTACAAGACGATGCTTGAAGCCTCCCACACAATGGGTTTTGACAGGCCATGCAAAATCATGGCAGATGCTCACGACTGGCGGATTGTTTTTCTACCATGTCTGCTCCCCAAGTTACTTCACAATTCTCATGGCAATCATACTTGTTCTTATCACCAAGTGGCTTAATTAATGTGATGCCAACAGATGAAATATGAACTTGAGAAGATAATGTCTATTTCGATGAAAAATTAAATGGAAGGTATTCAAAGAACGCAACAAAGCCAACGCATTCAAAACAAACTGCGATTGAATTAGATTTCAGTAAGACATTTTCCAAAACTGATAAAGAACTGGAAGGGAAGATTGCTTCGAGTATGTTTCTCCCTCGGCGTTGTTTTAAAGAAACCGAAAGCTGAATGTCAGAGAAGAATGGCAACGCTCTATACAGTATTAGAAACAGAACACAGAGCTCACATTTGTGGTCAAACATTTCGGAAAACCCCTTGACCCAGTGTGAAAATATTAGTGTAACTGGTATGTTTAAGTTAAAATAACTCCTCATTTTAACTAATTCTTTTCTTTTTCTATTTTCTCCGACGCAGGGAAAAAAAGCCAGGGTTGAACTTAGGGCGCTCCCCTCCCAGCTCCGGCCTCACTTGACTAACTGTTCAACTCTCAGTTGAGAGGGGGCCAGCAGGCTGCTGTGTGCTCACAGCTCTAGACTGCCAAGCACACGTCTCATCATGGCTGAATCCAAAGCTTTCTCGGAGGGAAGTCATTAACACTCGCGGTAGTCTGATGTTCAGGGTGCTATACAAAAACATGTCCACTGTCAGAATCGATACTTGTGTCTGTCACCTCAAATCCTTTGGTGAAGGAAGTCTAAGAACATGAAATTAAAGTGCTCTCTCTCTCTCTCTCTCTCTCTCTCTCTCTCTCTCTCTCTCTCTCTCTCTCTCTCTCTCACACACACACTCACACACACACACACACACACACACACCAGTCCCACAGATGAATACTGCCTTAGTAAACGTTTAATTAACCTGAATGAAATAGTGTTTTCTTTTGTTTTGAGACAGGGTTTCTCTATGTAACCCTGATTATTCTGGCACTTACTCTGTAGACCAGGCTGTCCTAGAACTCACAGAGATCCCCTTGCCTCTGCCTCTTGAGTGCTGGGATCAAAGCTGTGTGCCCTTACTTGCCCGGCCTTTAGATGGTGCTTTCTAACTAGAATGTATGTCTATTTGGGTGGGGGGCACAGCAACAAAGAGAGAAGCACAAAGTAAACATATTGATAAGGAAAACAGTCCCGTGTTTTTAAATTTTAATCAATGGCTTACATCAGCATTTCCCACACTTCGAATTCTTTAAGTAACGGGGAAGTTTAGTGCTTTATATTATCTCCAAATGACTGCATTTCCTTAAAAGCTTCTCACATTGACTTTTCCATTTGCAAAGTGATGATTCTATGGTATGGCTTGAAAATGAAACCTGTTAGATGCCAGTAGGAGAAAATGCCCGTTTGTGCGTGCTGTCAGTTTTTAACATACATGCAGGGAACATACATTAATGTGAACATACATGCAGGGAACATACATTAATGTGAACATACATGCAGGGAACATACATTAATGTGAAGAAGAGGTACGTAATGCTACGTGCTCACAAATGTGATCCTCAAAGTAGGAGTTATCCGAAAGCTTGTCATTATCCTGTTTAAGCATAAAGGACTTGGGTTTTTAAAACAGATTTGCAAACTCTGGGTGCCCTCTTTTAATCTATTCTTTCACGTGTAAAGAAAAAAAAATGTGGCTCTGGAGAAATCTGTATTTGAGAAACACATTTCTTATTTGAGTCCCAGCTTCTTGCCCAGAGCAACAACACCCATAAGCTGAACATTTCTTAGTGGTTAAATGCAACACAAGGGTTTTCATCAAACACCTGGGAAACCCGAAATCTCTTGCAGCTGCTGAAATACTTGTATCTGACTTCTTACACGGTGCCACAGATGGCCGACTTGCAGCAACCTGGCCACAGGCTGCACTGTTCTCTGATGCCCTTCTGCTAGGAAGCTAGAGTCACAGGCAGGGAACAGTATCAGAAAGCACCGTGCTTTAGGCTGCGGTGTCCTTGGTCAGAAGGATACGTCCTACCCAGCCCAAGAAAAGCAAAGGCCATGGACGGCGAAGAAGTTGAGATTGAGCAGTTTCAGCACAGCGGTGGAGACAGATGGACAGGAGCTGAGACAACTCTGCACTCTCACAAATGAACTTACTAAGGCAAGGAATTATTTCAAGCCCCAAAAGGACACAGTTTATTACCTAGCACTTAGGAAAGACTTGGAAAACGGCTGTCTAAATGAGCAGAATTCTTTTTGCAGGCAAGACAATGGGAAGGGAGGGGTTGCTTTTGCTTCTCGTGGTTTTTATGAAGCATTACAAATGAGGCACACAGTCCAGGTTAAAGAAACTCATTTGTGCTGCATCATAGATGCTTAAAAAATATTGCAATATCTGCACAAAGCATAGAAAAGCTCTCTGGAAAAACCACGAACCCCGTGCACACCCAATATTCCCCCTCTCCGTCTCTTCCCATCTGCCAGCTGGGTTTCATTTTAAGAATTTCACACTGAATATAAAGTGCTATTTTGACCATGTGGCTCCAGAAATGCGAATTTATAGTCTATTCAGCTTGCATGGAAGTGATTGACAGAGAAGGGGATTAACCAACTGGATGTCACGAAGTACTGATTTTCCAGGTTACCGTACGTACTTACACGTGAGGATAGCAAGAAGTACGGCTTCTCAGCAGGGGACTTGCTTTTCACTTAACTACTGAGTGACCACTATGCCTTGGAACTCTTTGCTCTGTGTCTCTACAGGCCACATTTATCAATTTTCAAATCTGTGAAATGGGCATGCCAAAGCCTTTCTCGCACATCCCTTGCAGTAGGGCAATTTGCTGACACAGACTGTATATAGAATTTTTGGTCTCCTACTTTATGAACAAAGTTGTCGGAAGGTACGAATGGTTGTGTGTATCTTCCTGCATATGCTTGTGGCTTTGGGGGGTAGGAATCGAAGAATGAAGAGAATTGGCATGAAGAAAAGGGAAAGACAGACAGACAGACTTAATATGTCCTTATTGTGATCTTAGTCTTTGGGTTAATGATATTTCATAAACACAGAAATGTGTTCTTGGCACACAGTATTCCAAAGGTAGCAGGAGAGGTTGGAGATAAATATCATTACCACGGAAGCTCTTCCACACAAGGCAGCACCCCCTTTCCTTAAAAAGTTACCCATCTTGCTTCAGACGTCTAGATACCCACGGGAGTATCGCCACAGACAAGACTACTCCTCTCCTTGTGAGTACCCATGGGAAGGGGATGTGGCCATTTGCATTTTGAGGAAGTCATGAAGCAGTGATTCTTCACCTGTGGGTCTCAACTCCTATGGAGACCAAACAACCCTTTCACAGGGGTCCCATATCAGATATCCGGCATATCAGATATTGCATTATCATTCACAATAGTAGCAAAATTATAGCAATAAAGGGGCAATGAAAATAGTTTTATGCTTGGGAGGTCACCACAACATGAACAGTATTAAAGGGTCATAGAATAAGGAAGGTGGACAACCACTGGTCCAGAGGATGTACCACACTTGATACTGGAGCCAGTCTCCACACTAATAAAACTCTCTGCACTTGTACCATATATACACATTTGAAATATGAGGAAATATGACATCATCAGAATACCCACCTCTCATATCCTATCAACTTTGGCCAGGTTCAAGACTTGGAGGGCTCTGTGTGCAGGCGAGTCTTTGAGTTTTATGATACTCTGGAGTGCTAACTACATCTCCCCTCTTCTGTCATGTCAGAACAAGCAGGCATGCTATAATCAGCTGTAATAAGGAGGAAATTTCTCCTACTTGCCACTAAATATAAACATGGCTTTAATCAAGAACTCACTAACCTTATGCCTGTAAGCCTGTGCAGTTGGGAAACAGTTAGGGGAACCATTTGAGCAGAGAAAAGTGTAAAGGTCACTGTATTAAACTCAAAACTTTGTGGTACAACTTCGCAGAATAAATAGGGAGAGGGTATTATTAACATTGCTTTATATGCTTCTGAACTACTGGACTTGAGACATTTGCCTATACTTTTTATACTTCAAAAACATACCGAAGTAAAAATACGATTTCAAATATACCAAAGAGTAGGAAGGGGATTAAAGAAAATAAAAGAACACCCTATAGGCAGACACGCTGATGCTCACCTACCACACAGCAGAACAACCAGTAAATGCTTGTTGTCCCCAATGGAAAGCAATAGCCGATAGCATTCCATAATGGCATCTGCTCATGACAGAAACAACTGTGGATGCTTCTAAATCATCCCAGTTAAAAAAAAAGGGGGGGGGGGGAGGGAGCTTTTTATCTTGTATAAAAATTTGGGAAATTTAAATCTTAGGCCAACCAAGAACATTTAAGGCACAATAATATGCCCACTTCTGGAAGGTGGGTGACCTTTCAGGCAACCCCAAATCCAGAGTTGGTGTTATTACAATGTCTTTCCTGGGCTACAAATATGGTTCTATAGGAAAGCCTAGGAAGCAGGGGCCCTAGGTTTAATGCCCAGCAAAACACACACACACACACACACACACACACACACACACAGTGGGGATGTGTTATGTCCTGAACTTTTGTTTCATACTTTGGTCACTTATTTTCTTGTGAAGTCATTCGCAGATCTTTGTGGAAAGAAGCAGTGGGCCAGACAGACATGAGGAGGGCAGCATCTCTGCCTGGGGTTGGGCACGAGCACACGGTCATCATAGCTCTGCTGGCCAGAACCACTTAACCGCACGGCAAGCCCTCCCCCACCCCACCCACTGGCTGAGACTTGTCTCGAGATAGTCCTACTATTTTAGGGGCTTAAAAGTGTTTGACAACATTCTCACTGTGGAGTATAGATTCTAGTTTTAACAGAGTCATTTCAACGTATGAAACTCAATTGAAATGTATTTTAGGAACAGGTGCTTACATACACAGAAAGGAAAAAAAAAAGTCTTAAAAAGAGCAAACCACTTTTAGCAAATCCAAAAGACTGATCAATTGCCTTGTTATTTAAAGTAAATGATGCTTGTGGTGGTTTTGTATCAGATGTGGTTCTTCTCTTCTGTGGTTCACAGTTTGCGCCCCCTGTGGTGTTATAGGGAAATGGAATTTTAAAGGAATCGTCCAGTTCTATCCTCTACATAGTAGAAGTCACTGGGCATTTTAAATATCAGCACACAATCAACTCTAACGACACTCCAAAATCGCCTTTCAGGATGGTGAAGGGAAGGCTAAAGGGGGCAAAACTAGAGTCCAGTTAGCTGTAGGAGTCTGACTAAACTCACCAGGGAACTGTCTGGCTTTGCTCCCTTCCCATCTCCCCTTCTAAGAAGTCCCTTGGGAAATCCAAGTCTCAAGCATAAATGCTAGTGCTATATTAAGACTTAAAAATATATAAACTCATAGACCCTTAAGTCTATTCAGGAAGGCGCTGCTACTGTCTTTTCAAAAGGACAAAATATTAATACTGCTATTGATGTTAAAGACTATCAAGACATGCTAAAATACTGCTAACAACAAAGCAGTAGCTCTCAGTCAAAGAGCAATGATTACCCAAGGTAAAAACAGAGCCCACTGTTGGAGAGATGAAGGCAAAAAGTGGTGATGTTCAAAGCCACCTTCAGTTAAGGAGTGAGTTTAGGGCTAGCCTAGGCTATATGAAGCTCTCTTTCTAAAAGCAGGAAATGAAACATCAGCACACAACTTCAGGTACCTTAATAATGGTGGGATGAGACTTAGCTTCCATGTCCAAAACAAAAATCAATCCAGATTAACCCATCCTAGAGAGTATTCTACAGAAGCCTGTTTCTTCTACCTTTGGACTTCATTACAATCACTGAGGCCACCCTTTTCCCATAGGGCAACACTAGACACTCTAGCACCTGACTCCTGCAACACAGTCTGGGATCATTGGTGGCTGTCAATATATGACATGAGTCCCCAAGAGGCCAGAAACTGTTAGAAGTTTGTGGACCCCTGGGGGACCTGGATTTGATGCTAGATACCCTCCAGAAAGCTTCCAAGACAGCAGGGAAGGGAGCAGGATAATTCCAAACCCCTGGCTCTTACGTTTTAGTGACGAGAGACAGATGACACACAGACAGAGAACTCCAGTAAAATACCATCTGCTACGTTAGTCAATGATGGGGAGGCCTTGAAAGATGAACCGTGGGTCTGTATTACACAACAGGGTTGTGTATCTTTCACGAAGTTGTTGTGCTTCTGATGTTCCAGTCAAGTGGAGTACAGTCAATCCCTCAAGTCTGACTTTCTCCATCGACCCAGTGTTCTCTGTTCTAAGCACTTTCTTTAGGGCCCTCTTCCTGATTTCGTGTGGGTGGCAGTTCTGTGTTATTGTTAAATGGATCAGAGGTCAAGCCATCTATATTCAAGTTCCCACTTTACCACTTACTAGATGTTTGATTTGGGGTAGATTCCTTAAGTGCTCTAAGCCTTTGGTTCTAAATTAGAGCATAATAATTATTATAATACCTAAGAATAAGAGAATAATACCATGCTTCCAGAGATCATTTGCTTAGAAAAGTGCTGGCACCTTCCCCCTCCCCCATCAACACTACTAGAGACAGTCTTGCTGAAGACCCAACTCCAATGACAACCATTGTTACACACACACACACACACACACACACACACACACACACACACACACGATCGCTCCTTACAAACTCACAGCTCCTGAGGGGTTATATAAGATGAACTTTTGATCTATGTCCTTGGTGTTTCTGATAGGCAGGGACAGAAGGATGAGGATGCACTCCACGGTGCATAGAGCAATCATGAAATCTGTCACCATTCCCAATTGCCTTCTCAGAGGGAAACTTCCAACAGGCATGAAAAAGGGGATGACAGAGACTCTGCTCTCCCACAACTGGCAATCTAAGTACTAAGAAAAACATCTGTAGCCCAAAAGCCTCTGTCCCACTCCTTAGGGACACATGTCCCAGACGGCTCACTATCTTCCCAGTGTGCCATGCGTTAATTCTTGTGCCTCAGTTGCTACTTACCCAACAGACCCACTGAGGAGCCTCTTCCTACTCTCATCTGTCCCCTTTCTCTGTTGTCCCTTCCCTCAAGCACAAGCACTCAGCCCATGTCTGTGCCTCCTTTGATTTTTCTTTCATCCTCTACTGGAAAGTGAATTTTCCAGAATGAAGGCAAATTCTGGGTCTCAGAGAGCTTTCCACAAAGCATGCCCTCTCACTCTCTTGGCTAACCCCACATCTGGAGCGGGGCCCATGTGGACCAGATGCTCAGGGAGAATCTTCATCCTCTGAACCAACTGAGAGGAAGAGGTGAGGACTACAGTCCTTTCGTCTCTGTCTTGCCCTTGCTCTTTGGACAAAGATGCTGGAGCACAGAACTAGCAAGCTATAGCAAGGCAAGGTATCTAAGATGATCCTTAGAGATGGGCAGGATCACCTCTTTTTATTTATCCAGTCTACTGAGATCCCCACTATGTACCCAACCAGTAAGAAATTTCCATCCTGGCTGCTCCTGTCAGCTTACTTCAGTTGTAAAAAACCATCAGTAACAGAAAGAAATCTAAAATATCACCATATTACTTGCTTCTCTATTCTTTTAAGACACTGGCCTGAGAGGAACATCTCATCTCAGACAACATGAGATACACGCTCTTTGAGTTTCTTGGTGCATTTGGTTCTCGAGTTGGCTTTTGACTTGCTGACTGACTCTGTGCGTTCACCCATTGCTTCCCGATTTGGCTTCTGTTCTAAAGTAGAAGTTCTAAAACTCTTAAAACACTCAGAACAGATTTAATTAAGAGAATATTTTAAAACTCAACCTGGCTGTATCCACAGGAAGAACAAAAATGTGGAACACAGAGAGAAATGGAAAATGAGGTCCCAGAACACAGAGTATTAATTTTTTTTTTGAAAGTATTAACTAGAGCAGAGGAAGCTATACACCTTTTAAGGTAATGGTTCTAAGCCTGGCCTGCACACACAGGCCTAACCTAGGATTCTTAAAAATAAAAAAGTAGAGATTCTTGTTCAGAATAATGAAGAGGCTAAGTGACAGACAGAGAGCCCAGATGCTTGCACTCAAAGATCTTTAACATCCCAAGGAGGCACAAAGCATTAGAGAGGGAAGACTGGGAAGTCACCCTGGAAACTGCCACAGAGTCCTTCACCTCTGCAGGACTGTGTCTGGGAGATGTGGCCTCTCTGTAGCACAAACCACTGACATTCAGTTGCCACACTGCCCTGTATGAAACATGTCTATGGGGGAGGGAGAGGGGGAGGGGGAGGGTTGGGATGGGGGAGGCATAGAGCTTCAGTTTGCTTCAGATCCAATCTCCAGGGGAAGATAACTATTTTCATTTTCTTTTCTCTCTGGGAAACAAAAGCACTAGATAGGAAATCCTGTCCCTTTGGACAAGCACCAACCATTTGTTCTCTAGAAGGCCCCGAAACTAAGGAGATAAGGGAAGTGGGCCTCTGGAAGGGCCTGAACAAAAACCTTTTAGGCCTGACTGTAGCAACTTACTTGAGAGCTGCAACTTATTAAGTGTGTCTGTGATATCACTTCAGATATGAAGATTAGTGGAACGTGCCGATACACTGAATCATCACAAAGTTCTCTTAGGAATTTCAACACAGAAGATTTGATGGGGAATTACTCCATCAGCTTAAGCCTGTAAGGGGAGAGATAAGGTGCACATGCTTTGTAGACAAGGGCTCCATTCTTCAGAGATGGGAGCCCCGACTCTTTGCTAGCATGCACCAAGAGCCTACACTGGCTTTGTGGCATTGCCACACACAAAGTCCAAGACATCTGCTTTCCCAGAGCACAGTAACTATGAACCCCATGTCACTGCCTTTCCAGGGGATGACATCAAGGAACGGGACTCTTAAAAAATGCCACCAGTTCATCTCTTTAAATCTCTTTTTGCTCCAGCAGGCAGCACTGAGCCAGGGTCTGGCTTGAGAAGAACAGCTATGGCGAAGCTTCCACGATGCTCCGATGTTGCTGCAGTTTCTCAGCCTTGTCTCCAGAAGGATGTGACACTGCTCAGGTCCCTCACTTGTCAAACTCCTCTGCCAGAGGAGAGAAGGGGGCCATCTTGCTCCATATTTTATGAGTGTGCCTTCAAAGCGGAAGCTACATTCCTCAAAACACTTTGGGTAAATAGACATGAGGCAGCGCCACGCTGACACACGCCGCCGATCCTGAGCTATCAATCTCTGAGACTGGAAGGATGCTCTGAGTTACCCATTCTTAGAAATCACATGGCACATGCCATCTGAACATATGGCCAAGGCATAGCTGAGACTTCAGCCTGTACTACTGCCAAGAAAGCCAGATACCAAGTGCCTAACTACTAATGAATCAGAGACTAATGCACAGAGAAGCCTCCCAGGAATTAAAGAGACCTCCGTTAGAAACGATAGCTGCCTTAAAGGTGCCCGGCAGGGACTGTTTGAAAGTATTTACACAAATGTGCAAACGAGTGTGGTGTTGATTTGGGGGGACCACGGGAAGGTGATGTTTCTAAAATGTATCAAAATTTCTGTAATTAACATGGAGGATGATAACAAGGCTTTTGAAGCGGAGGCAGGCCGGCACACACTCATAAATGCTAAGCCCCGGGGATCTGCAGAAACATCATCAGAAGACACCAGCATCTGGCAAGTGTAATCCAGGAGTTGAATTACCGGAGAGACTATTAGGGACCTAAACCAGATGAGATCTTTTTTTTTTTTTTTTTTTTAATACATATATTTTAATTTGAGGAGCCAGACGGAGCCTCCGAATTCAAGCGCAGGAATTGTCATTTGGCAATGTAGAAAGTAAAGAAATAAACAGAAAAGCATGCCTTTGGAAGGCCCGTTAAACTTTTAAAGTATCAAGACAAATCAATACTCTAATTACACACTGACATTAGTGTAAGTAGACGTGCAGTTAATTGGCTTTCTAAGATCTGAACGTCCACTGGGCTTTTTATTCCATGTTGCATCTGTCTTTGCTTGTGGAGGAGAACATCAAGGACCTATCTCAGAAGCAGCAGGTGTGGGCGAACGCGTCCTTGGCAACTGTATGGGACACGATGCGGCTCTCATCACGCCTCCCAATCGAGGCTTTTGTTACAGATCACTGTCAGTCTCTGTGCAAACAGGAACCATATTGCAAAGATCAGCAGTCACACAGTTTTCTTTAACAACTTCAAGTACCACATTGTAAGTTTCAGAGGTGTGTGCCAAAGGTGTTATCCAATAGACTTCGTAGTAAATAGCAGAAGCCCTCCCGGTCAGATCTGCCAGGCTTGGAAGGAATTAGGGAGCCACTGTAATGAATGTGGTGCAGTCTGCAAAACCTTAGGTATTTGCAATCCTATGCACAAATGTGAGAGCAGCTAGTCCTCCTGAGAAACTGTTTCTGCCAAGACATCTAGCACTCCAACTGGGTGCAGAGCAGCCTGAATCCACTTACTTTCTCATGAAGAACAGGAAACAAAGTAAAATTAGCACTTGCTACCCTGATAGGGGGCGGGAGTGGGGGTGGGGGTGGGAGTTTGGAGGCAGAGGTGAAACAAAGCAGGAAAGGAGAGGAAGAGAAGGAGGGAAGCATAGCCTGTGTGTGTGTGTGTGTGTGTGTGTGCACTTTGAACAGACAGCTATGGTTCTCAGGTCAAAGACTCCAGGCAGTCACAGACATGCTATACTTTTGTCCAGTGGCATCAGGGAATTAAGGGAGCTGATGTTCATCCGTGGACCACTGGGTTCTGGAACGCCCTGGCCAATGTCATCTTACCCATCCGGATGGTGGCAGAGACTGGTTTTTGGGTAACCGCCTTTGCTGTTCCACATCTCAGCTCCATCAGGAAAAATCCACTACCATCCTTTCATTTTCGAACCATAGGCTTGTGAACAAGTTGGCCAAGACCTTTTGTATTGTGTCCCTAAAGCTTTTAAAATATATGTGAAATATACATTTTTTTAAGAGCTGGAATTTGAATGTAGGACTTATGACCCAGGTCACTTTTTTGTTTTCTGATTTGAGCTTTCACAATTTGGCTTTTTCCTTAGACAGTTTTGTTATTGTTGTTGTTGTTGTTAAAAATAAAAATCTTATGAGAAGGCACATCTTCCCTCTCTGCAATTAATTTTATAATTTTGGGGAGGGTCAGATGGGTGCTTATCATACTAAAATTATTATTTTGCTTTTTGTAAAATAGCCCAAACTCAGAACACCTCCTCATGTACACAGGGTTTGGAAATAGTCATAGGCTAGGAGAAAGGGCCTCATGTGCCTGGTTTGTTTGTTTTGGCTCCGACTTTGTATTTTGCTTAGTTTTCTCTCATAGTTTATGTTTTTACTGTTTTGTGCTATCCTAGGGCTAGCAAGAGGGATCAGTGGTTAAGAACACAGGCTGGTTTTATATAGGATTACAGAGGACTGGAATTCAGTTCCCAACACCCACAAGCAGGCTCATGACTTTCCATTACTTCAGTTCCAGGTGATCCTGTGCCCTCTTCTGGCCTCCATGGGTACTGCACACATACAAACCACTCACATGGAATAAAAATAAATAAATCTCTAAGCAAAATGTCTATCCCATGAAAAATGAGTTGAGGTCTTTGGGGTCTGAGTTGCTGTCCAAATGGCAAGCAATGGTTGTTTAAGTGCACTTCTAGAAGTTGTTTAAAACAAAACAAAACAAAAACCAACCAAACAAGCAAAATTTAACCTATTTCCTTTGTGACCTGTTTCCACTGGGCAAGGGCCTTTGACAACTGTGGCAGAATCTACAAGTGAGCACCTTCTGAACCCTCCTCCTCTGGGGCAATAGAGAATAGGATCTTGGGATAACAAGTGCTCTCCTCACACAGACTGTGCGGTGACACAGTGCGAAGCCACAGACACCGATGCCTGAACAGTAACTCCTGCTACCCCACCTTGTCAGACAATGCAGCATCACCTGCATGTAGCTCACATCACAATGGAGGCTCACACCGAGAGAAGCCATTCATCCAGAGCCAAGCAGGATGTGATGCCTTGCTCTACCCAGTCCTACTGAAAGCCATAATCTTCCTCAGAGTGGCCTGCTGCCTTGCTAACAGCTATTACACTGTGTGGGCGCAAAGTCACATGGTGGGTTTTCCTACCTTTCCTTTTGAGCCTGTGTTCCAGGAACAAGTTATACTACAGGTATCTATATGTATATGTATATGTATATCTATCTATCTATCTATCTATTTATCTATCTATCTAGATATAGATAACTAATATATATATAATATGTTATAATCAAAGTTATCTCAGTTTGATTTTTTTGTAGATAACTTCATTCTGAAAGTGATAATGCTGCTTATAAAACATTAAAACAGGTCCTTTAATGTCAGCATGAATGACCTAAGGGCGGGACTTCCCAAAACCATTGGGTCTTATCTCACTGATTCTTAATTTTTCATCTATTCAAACCTCTACTTTAATGTTCTAATGTATCTCTAGAATGTAGCTTTATGGACACAGAGCTATGGAAATTCACTGGATATGTTTAGAGCCTCGTGGATCCAGCAATTCCTGTTCAGTTAAGTATTTCTTATGGCTAGTCGGGCACTGATTGAGCCAGCCAGTCCTCTGAAAGGAGGCAGCATTATCAAGCCTTCCAATGAGTCACTGGACTGAGTTTCTTGCATGCTTCCCTCCAAATTCCATTTCTTCTCTTCTTATGTCTGAAATCTATTATGGGGCTGCAAGGTCAGTGAATGTCTGCATGTGTTCGACAAGAACAAGGCACAGTTGAGTCCACGTCCCAGAACCAGGAGAAAGGACTCTGGTACCACATCAAATGGGGTTCCTATTCTGTCTTAGCTCACAGAGTCCTTGAACACCTCTAAGAAAGAATGGTGACAGCTCTAATAACCTCAAGGAAGCACTCTTGTAGGAGTCTTACGTGCAGATGAGACAGATGGGATGTGTAAGCAGGGGTTATAGCACTGGCCCTAGCCAATCAGAACGGAGGCTGGTAGAAGAAATACTATATGGTTCCAGATGTTTTCTATCAGCAGAGTTCTGCCTTGGGTTGCAGAATTCTAACAGGTCTTAGGGAAGTCATGTGGCGTCCCTGCAAGGTGGACCTCAAGGGGATGGACCAACAGCTCAGTACGTATGTAGCTATATATAAGTACGGGATACTGTCTTGTTCCTTGGCCAGTGAAAGAAAGATTTTTTTTTTTTTTTTTAACATCACAGGATGAGGACAGCCACTTTGCTAACTCTGTGGACATCTGTGCTATGCAGATTCCAAATCAGAAGCACAGGAGAAAACATACAGAAAAGTATGCATTCTCTCAGGAAGGACGTTCCCTTTCCTTAATGAGCACCCTACATGGTCAGCATTCTGTGAAGGCTGGAGATGCACTGATTGGCCTTTACCCGATGTCCAGAGGATACAGAGACTGTTCTGTGAAACTGTAAAGGAAGTAGATAGACCTGACCTAAGTGCAATTGCTGTTATTGATGACTGATAAAAGGGCCCCTTGTTGCAATGAGCACTGTTATGAGTACTCACTGCATCCTGACGAAGTCTCACGGGGAGGTTGAACACGTTTGGGACGACCAGGCCCCGCTTTGTCAGTGCAGGGCTGGTGTTCGTCACTTCCACTGGTAAAGTCAGGCTGAATTAGACTCAAACAAAACATCCCCCACCTCCCATGCCTGAAGAAAGAGACCCACCAATCTCAACCTGAAACAAGTCTGCGTTTGTGATTTGATTTGGAAGACCATAAAACATTACATCTGTATAAAATAGGATGCAGCTGCATCTGAAGGGCTGGCTGTCCCCCAACCCCAAGCCCTGTCAAAGGCTACCTGGTAAAATGACCTCTGAGCACTGGAGAGGAATCATAAACATCATAAGCAGGAAGCTGTCAGATATACAAAGTTTTCTGGAAGATGGCAACTCATTTTGTAGGAACCTCCGATGAGACAGATGTTCATTTCTGCCATATTCTTAGGCACATCAAAATAAAAATCTATATCATGTATAAAAACACAACAGCAATACTAGCTCAGGCTGCAATTTGCTAATAGGTTTTCTTTTTTTTTTTAAAGTGTGATTGTTTCTCAGGCCAGGTGAGCGCTGCTAAATGGAAAAGTTAGAAGAAAAAGTTAGATACACGGACACACTTCTCACCCACGGTCTCAGACCTTAGCTGAAAAGGGTGGGAGTGAGAGAGGCTGCGATTCCAGGCCGAAGGCAAAACAGTGGAGACAAATGAGTCGCGGCTGTGAGTTCTCTTCCTGGTGTTAGGTTATGACTTTCAGGAAAAGGGGGTAATAAAAGAAAGGTATTTGTCGGATGCTGTGTCAGATTTCGCAAAGCCCAGACGCACCTTGAGCAGCAGCTGGGGAGCAGCCTGGGCCCAGGCGGCTGGAAGGCTGCCTTGATTCTCCTTAGCATGCTCAAAAAGCATTCGCTTGGTATTTATCTCTTACTTTTATTAGCTTAATTTTTTTTCTTTTAGCAGATTGTCGCACAAACGACATTATGGGAGATATTCACAATTCAGCTGATTACTCCTCCTGTCTTTCTTAGTGTTACTTTAATGATTCCAAACAGCATCTTAAAACTGTTTACACGGGCTGAAAATAGGATTCATCCCAAAGAACTGATACGGAAAAGATACTCTTAGAGCCAGAATTCTCAAGCTAGAAGGGGACTTCACTTACAAACCGTCTCTCTCAGGTTTCTCACTTAGCCACTCCAGAGGCCCCAGACCCAGATGGGTAAAGTGAAGGCAGCTCAGGGCTCGCTATGACGGCTCAGGGCATAAGCACGGTTCCTAACATTTAGTTTCCCTGCTTTTCTACTAACAATGTTCCTATTCAGAGTTGCTCCCTCCAACCTCATTTGTCTTTCCCTAGTTCTACACAGAAACCAGGATGCTTTGGGCCCGCAGTGTCATGTCCCGGAGCCTGCACTGTTAGACAGAACCAGAACACTGCCTGACTGAAGGGACTGACCTAATGAGATAAACTAATTGTTCCTACCTTAAGTTAACTATGATCTTTAAAACAAAACAAAACAACAACAACAACAACAACAACAACAACAAACCAGGTCTAATTGCCTTTGTAACCCCAACACCTTCCATTTACTTTGCTGTCACTGTGGTAAGTACCTATGACGTAAGTTCATTCCTAGCTGATCACTGAGTTTAGTCACTAGTTCACAACTCCTACCACCCCCCACCCTACTATCATTCTTCTAGATTGCAGCAAGTGAACTAATGAAGCCCACACACCACAGGCAGTTGGCTTCCAACCTGTCTCTAAATGCTTCTCTCTTGATTTCGTTAGCTCTAGGTCTCTCAAGAATGGAGACTTGACCTTCCTCTGTTGCCTGTCTAACCTTCTGTCCAACTCCTTCCTACCCAAAGCTTGGCCTTGCCAAATTACAACTGTGATTTGGTGACACAGACAGACACTTTTCCACACATGCTTACTCATTGGGCTGTTACTTCTGTTCAAAGACCTGCCTTTAGCTCCAGCTCTCTCTGGCCATGGGTGTCACCGTGACCATATGGTTTTCTTGTTCCTTACTATGTCTCCTTCTCGCTACTCCAGATCTCAATCCAGCACAGCCCCCAGAACAGTGCTCACAGATCTATGTCTGGGATTATGCTATGCTCGCTGAAATACAGTATGGACAAGAAGCTCACTTGGTCATGGTGGATGTGTTTGGAGGCACGAGGGTGATGTTACACACAGGATCTAGAAACAAGTCAAATAAGGTGAAGACATCATCGTCAAGAGTAAAGAACTGTAGGATTCGAATGAGGGATTTGACAACTCGGGACCTGGTCCAGGGCAGGTCCTATATGTTCACAGTCTACATCTGAATTCTAGCTTTGTCCTCTGGTAACCATGTCACCTTGGCACTTAACTACCCAGAGCTTTGGTTGCCTTGTCTATGATGGTGTTACCATGTGCCCTAGGTAGAGAAGCCACATGCTTAGTACTCGGATAGGAGCTTGCTGTGCAGAGACATACAGCCATAACTATAAACATTGTGATTTTCCTCTAGCCTTGCTCTTGGGACAGGGAGAGGCTGGCGGTGGCTGACATTCCTAGGGACTTCCTGGAAGACAAGGGCTTTGAGATGAGAGTTTGATTAAGTTCAGATCTGAAGAGAACTTTGATGGCTTAGAGTTTCTTAGCCGCTTCAGTTACTAAGAGAGGACAGTAGTTTAAATTGAAAACTTGAATGAAATATATTTGATTGCCAAGCTAATATAAGCCTACTGGCAGGAAGCCTGTGTCTCTCTTCTGGCCACAATCCTTCTATAGGGAGCCTTCAGCTGTTCACCCCTAGTTTTGGGTCCTTGTGAAAAGTGTGAATAAATAGAAGGTTCAGGCCCAGCAGGTCACTGCAGGTTAAAGAGAGGAGGGACTTCCGTCAAATACCCTTTGTAAGTGTGAGGCGTAAATTCAAGGAGAACCTTGAAGGCTTTTTACAAACAAATGGAGCCAGTCCCCTAACTTATATAAATTAACAGGACTCTACCCTACTCCGTGTATTCTCTTGCTCCTCATCCTCTCCCCCTTGCTGCCTCCCGCCTGGTTTCCTTCCTTCTCTCTTAGTAGATTTATGGTTAAGCTTGAAAAAGAGACCACCAGGCCCTTGTTATTCCAGGAAGTGGCTGCCTGGTGACTGGATGGAGGAGGAAATGTTATAGTCTTAGCAGAGTTCACAGGAGGTCCTGGGTACTCTCTTCCATCACTGCCACATGGACCACATAAGACCCATGGCTTATACTGATGCCTGCTTCACATTCACAGTGAAGTGATTTCTAATGGAACAGCAATGCCATCGAACCACCCAGGAGAGCTTAGACGGCCACTTAAAGTCTAATGATTTTGCCAGTTTATATATCGGCCTACGTATTCAGACTTTTGCAAAAACGACTTGTAATTTTGGTTCTGAAATTTCATTCTTCTGTAAACAAAAAGGAAAAGGAAAAAAAAAAAACCTCAAAAAAGATCATCTTTAAAGTTTTTATGAACTCAAAAGGAAACAGTTCCCTGGGTCTCAGTTGTCAGAATTATCTAACTCTTTGTTTGGACAGGCATTCCAGATAAGGAATATGTTCAAAATGTTGAATACATAAAAGCATGCAGATTGGTTAGACAGAAGCAGAGGACAGAGGGAAGAGGGATAAGTATTTTCCCCTCATGGGAGTATTGTAAGGCTCAAGGCCTTGCCCTGGGAATGTAGAATCACATAATTCCTTGGAGCCACCTAAGGAAAGCACAACCTGAATGCTTAGGAGATGCCAACAGAGCTGTGGGTGCTCTTACCATCCACAGCCTGCCTTGAACAACAGCACAGCTGCAGCCCAAGCACTGCAAATATTCATACCAATCAGAAAAGGGTTTCCACTAAAACAAAAACCAACAAATACAAACAAACAAACAACAGCAAAAAAAAAATATATACACCATCGCTACCACCACCACCACCATCAAAGAACACCTCTTCTTCCATGGTGTAATAGCAAAGTCATTTGTAGTTCCCCAAAGACAATCCCCGTATCTGATGGCAGTGTTCAGAGACATGGAACTTGCAGGGAGTGAGGATCACAGCGATGGGTAGATCATACTATAATTAGGTCCCAGAACACACATGCGTGTGTGCGTGCACATACACACACACACACACACACACACACATACGTACACACACACACACAGTCAGAGTGAGGCAGTACATACAAATGCAATACACAAATGGAAGGTCTATACACTAACATGGAAAAGGAAAACAAACAGAAAACTATAATGAAACAAACAAACAAGTCATAGGAATCTAAGAGTTTAGTCATAGGCATTCCTGCTGCTAACCTGAAGGGCTCTTTCTTCACAATCTGTTCCAGGATAGGCTGGTCCATTTATTCAAGATCCATTCTATATTGAATGTTAACAGGGAGCCAAATAATTTACATGGAGGTTTATGTTAAGGCCCAATGGTATTAGATTCCTTGAGTCACCAGCAGAAGATGAAGAAGAAGAGGAAGTGGAGGAGGAGAAAGAGAAGAAGGAGGAGAAAGAGAAGGAGGAGAAAGAGGAGGAGAGGAGAAGGAGGGGGAGGAGGAGGAAGAGGAGAGGAGGAGAAGGAGAAGGTAGAGGAGGAGAAAGAGGAGGAGGAGGAGGAAGAGGAGGAAGAGGAGGAGGAGGAGGAAGAAGAGGAAGAGGAGGAGGAGAAGGGAAAAGGAGGAGAAGGAGGAGGTAGAGGAGGAGAAAGAGGAGAGGAGGGGGAGAGGAGGGGGGGAGAAGGAAGAGGAGGAGAGGAGGAGAAGGAGGAAGAGGAGGAAGAGGAGGAGGAGGAAAAAGGAGGAGGAGGAGGAAGGGGAGGAAGAGGAGGAGGAGGAAAAAGGAGGAGGAGGAGGAAGAGGAGGAAGAGGAGGAGGAGGAGGGAAAAGGAGGAGGAGGAGGAGGAGGAAGAGGAGGAGGAGGAGGAAGAGGAGGAAGAGGAGGAGGAGGGAAAAGGAGGAGGAAGAGGAGGAAGAGGAGGAGGAGGAGGGAAAAGGAGGAGGAGAAAGAGGAAGAGGAGGAAGAGGAGGAGGAGGAGGGAAAAGGAGGAGGAGAAGGATTAAGAGGAGGAGGAGAGGAAGAAGAGGTACAGCAGTAGCATTTGCTCAAACTAAAGAGGCATTATTTGTTCTATAACTCAAAGTGGGCAGAAGGCCCTGGCTTTAGAATCAGAGTTGATTGGTGGCTAAGTCAATGAAGAACACATAGTAGGCTGATGAGGACCGCAGGAGAATGCTTCAGTAAGTCAGTTAATACAGGTGCTGAATATAGAAGACATTCCCATGGGCAAGGCAACCTGGGAACACCACTGTTGACTTTCAGTTACCCACTATCATGTGGACGCTGAGTCAAGGGGTTTTAGGACAGGCAAGACAGACAAGCTGTCAACTAGCCTAGAACGTTAAGCCACCCGTATGACAGTTTAAGGGAATGCAACGTGGGTTAGCAGTGTAATGCAGTGGTGGGACAGCACCCCAGATTCCACATGGAATTTCAGCACTAGTCTTACCCCAGAGAGATTCATGATAACAAATGTGAGCCCACAATTGAGAGGAGGGAAAGACAGAAGCATGGGATGTTACTAATAACTCATCTCAGAATGTAACCCTTAGGGATATGTATAAAGTCCCAGTTTAATTTGATTTACAAGAAGATACATATTAATGTATGATGTATATGTTATTGATACTTGCCATTAACATCATTCTTCATTATTTAAAAGTTTAGGGAAAATTTTCCCAAATGCAATTTTCCCTTTAGCTGTAATATACTGTCTCATCCCCAGGAGAACCTGTTCTTTGCTACCAACCAGTAAGTATCCTCCAAGCCAGCCTGTAGGCTAGGGAAGTGGGTTCCTGCCCTTTTCCCATGTTTCCTGTGTACACGGGTGTTTGATAAGCAAAGCCTACATCATGTATGAACTCAGTATACCGCTGAAGTTTATTATTTATGTAATGTGGGATTGCTGGGAGTTGGTGTACACTTTGGTGAACTTTGAATTTTGGTGTTCGATTTCCTTGGGAAAATAAGAGGAGTAGATTTTATACTTTCATGCTGTCCCATTACAAAGGCATCAACAGAACTGTGATAATTTTCAAATGAATCAAAACAGTAAACATAAGGGTACTTCTGCCTTGTAAAGGAGAACTGGGGTAAAGAATGCAGAAAACATGTGTTTTTTTGCTGAGGGTAAGAGGAGGCAGTAGAAAACTAAACTTAAAATGCCTTGGATGTGAACTCCCCCATGGGAGTATAAACCGAGCGGAACTAAGCAACACCCACAAGCCCGTGACTGCCAACAGCTCCCCTCTGCTTAGAAGAACTTTGCCAATGGCTTTCGCCTCTGGCACAAAGACCGGTAACAAGATGGACCTAGTATTTTCAGGCCTAAGCTTTCTAAACGACAAGCAAGTAATAAGTAAGCAAGGGGGAAAAAAATCTTGGTAAGCGGATCGCCATGTGGGTTGAGGCACGGATTTATGCCAGTGAAATGTTACAAAATTATAAACATTCTGGAAGACTCTGTCCCTTCATCAAAAGTACTGGCCAAATTTGGAAGCTGCAAGTGGGATACACCGATATTTGCGGTCTTTATCCCTCCCCGCTCTGCTAGTTACAGGTGCAGAGCCTGGCATGGTGACATCAGATGCCCTGGGACCAGGGTTCCAGGTTGTTGTGAATGCCATGTGATGCTGGAGATTGGACTTGGGTCCTCGGCAAGAGCCATCTTCCAGCCCCCGAACTGAAAAACTGTTACGTAATTAGCTCCAAGTATCTCTAAGATAACTATATATACCTATGTGTAGAGAAAACTTACATTTTTGGTGTGGTCTGCATGTTTGTGTGTGTGCACACATACATAATGGATGTACATGTGCTGATGGTGGTTACAAGTTAACACTTCAGACTTTCCTTGGTTGTTCTTCACCATAACTTTTGAGACAGGTGTCTCACTGAACCTGGTGCTTGCTTCTTCGGCTAGTCTAGCTGGCCTGCCAGGTCCAGGGATCCAACTTCCTCTGAGTCTCTAGTGTTGGAGTAATGGGTGTGAACTGCCTCCCTGGCTGTCATGTGGGTGCTAGGGGTTGAACTCAGCTTCTCATGCTTGAGCAGCAAGCAGCTAACTAACTGAGCCATCTCATTAGACTCTCAGAAGAGAGTTTCTCCTTCCTCAGTAAAGATTAAGAACATTCCAAAGTATCAGGACTTCTGTACCAGTCAAATGTAAAGGTCCCTGAACTGAGAGTCTGTGCTTTCTTCTAAGTTGCTTAATTCAGGTGTAGGGTAAGATGGCTGGTATCACATGTTTCTACAAGATCTTTAAGGTGTCTCAAAAATCTGGCTTAAACATAATTCCCAGAGGCTACACTTAAACTCTGAATATTCCCAAGGTTATATAAATGAGCGCTGTGTGGGCAGAATCCCTTAAGCTCTAACCCTAAGTCAGTCCAGATCAGTAAAAAATAAGTTTGTTTTCTTTGACTCTGACAATTTTTATGAAAGGGGAGTCATCAGGATTTCACCAGGGGGTACACATAAATGTTCAAACCGTGGGAGCCGGGAGCCACTTAGTAAAAGACTTGACAAATGATCAGTGCTATTTAGCTGATGAAGGGAAACTTCCCCCTGGAGTATGTGTTATGTAGCCCTTTATAAAGTCTTTCTGTGTTGTAACAGAACAAGCTGACACATTGCCTTTGGATTCCCACTGTATTAGATACATCTGCAGAGGGTACAAGATGAACCACAGAATTCCTAGATACTGGGACACCGAAGTGGGGTATGAGAGTGTTACTGTCGTCTCGTGAGAAATTCTGAGCATGTGAAAATGCCTGTCCACATACAAGCAGTCTCTTAGTGCTTCACTGAAATTCCAGAGAGGACAGCATATAAATCGAGAAAAAAAGAAAAAAGAAAAGAAAAAGAAAAAAAAAAAAAAGAAAAAGAAAGGAACCTGGGCACCCAGAGCTCTTCAATAAACTTAACAGCTGCCCAAAGACAGGAGATTTAAATAAATGTACATTCAACGATCACCACTGGACACATACATCTCTCCCTACAGTTTGCAGGAAGGGCAGTTCTTATAGAGGAGGCCTGAAGGACATTATTACCCATTCTCCAGCTATTAGCCGAATACTAGAGTCGGAGGACGTTCGCAAGATAAAGGCGTCATTCTCTCTCAAGTTTCTGGATGCCTGCCCAAACCACAGTCATATTTTCATATTTGTCAGCTCAAAGAGACTCTTTTATAATAGCAAATAAAAATTAAGTGTTTGCATCAGGCTTCAAAGCAAAAATTCTTCCAGCGATGGAGCATAAAGCACACTGTACATCTTTCTTTAGGAGGCTTCACTGACTCAGACTCAGCATGCAAACCGGTCACATCCTAGAGCTAAAGTGTACTGGGACAATGACTGCTGTGATTGGGCTTTTAAAAAATTAGGCGACTTAGGCAGAGAAGAGCTCTCCCATGGGTGGATTCCTAGCCCTCTCTCCTAGAGGTGGCTTTCAGCAGTGCCTTTAATAAGAGACACGGGATGGCAGAGTGACCAGCCATGAAAAGAGAAGACAATTTAGAGCCTCCCCTTCTTGGTTGGATGCAGGAGATTAAAGAAGTAAACACTGATAAATGAATGTGGAAACGGTTACTAAACCACCCAAGTCCACTTGGGTGTTACTTGGCTCTCGGTAAACACACTTGCATCCTGACACTTAGGGAAGGCACTGTTTTCTTTACACCCACCAGGAGCAGCGATTGCTAATCAGCAGACACAGGCGTGTTCAGGGTTGAGGTAGTGATAAGTTGTGATTTAAATAGTTTTGAATTATTAGCTTGTTCAGCTCCTAGCTGACTAGACAGGACAAAAGCAAGTTTGTCCTCTCAGGCGGTGTATAGGGCATGACTTTTTTTTTTTTTTTTTTTTTTTTTTTTTTTTTTAATACAGTTTTACACGTCTCTGCTGAGAGGTACTAGTAGCCCTGAGCACTCCAGTGCTTGGCAGACAGCTCTCAGGGACTTGGTGAGAGAGACCTTTGAAGTGCAGCTAAGGGGCACTGTCCAGGAGCATACGATTTACTGACATCTCATTTGCATGCGGGCATTCCTATCTCCCCGAAGTAACAGCAACAAACACTGCAAATCCTACACAATCTCGGTGATTTCTTCTTAGACTTAAAGAGGAAAGAAAAATAATCCTAAGAAGTTGTTTATGAAGAATTAACCTTCTGCATAATGAATGGATATATAGACCACATACAATTTTACTTTTTAAGTGTTCATATTAGGTCTCTTTTCTTAGAAACAATGTTTCACAGGGAAATAGGCAAGGCCAAGCCAGCATTTGTTCCTGTGTTCTCTCTCTCCCTCCCTCCCTCCTCTCTCTCTCTCTCTCTCTCTCTCTCTCTCTCTCTCTCTCTCTCTCTCTCTGTGTGTGTGTGTGTGTGTGTGTGTACCCACATACATCTGCCTTCAACTTCTTCATGTTGTAGACTTCATATCTGCATCACGTGTCATAGACAAATGCCACTCAGGGACAGCCTTAAGAGCCTGCCCACAATTCACACTGCTAGGAAGCAGGAGAGATTTAAGCTCAGACTCGTCTGACTCTGACACTTGTGCGTGTGAGACTAGACTGGTGTCCAGCTTAGGAAAACCTGAGAGTTGGGGCAACTGCAAGGAAGTGAAGCAACATAGCCTTAGATCCTACCTGAGCCTGCTGCCTGAGTGATCTGATGCAAGCCTGTGTTGTTACCTACGAAGTAGCATCTATGTTTCAGGTCATTGTGGGCATTATCGAGAATGCCTGGTACCGTTGATACAGTTACTGCACTGTCACTAAACAGAGTGTAGAATTCTGAAACTAAGGTGAGGCTAGACCTGCGCTTTATTGGTGCACGCCACCTGTATCTGCCTTGGGGGTGAGCACTAGGAAAGCAGCTCTGGTCTGATTGACAACGGGAAGGCTGAGATCAGAACCTCTGCATCTTTGCTCGATGCTGTGGGCGCTGCCCTCTGCTACCTCTCATAGGTTTTACTTTAAAAAGACCGAACTAATCCCAAGCATAGCTAATCAAATCCAAACCAAATAAGGAAGGAAACTGTTCCTCCTTTGCAGGGAACCATAAAATAGGAATGCAGAAAACACATGCGTTTGGAAGGAAGTCAAGAGAAAAACTCAATACTCTTTGGGTACAAATTCCCCCAAGGGAACACAGACCTGATGGAACCGAAGGTTCACTGGGTAGTGAACCCGGCCAAGGGCTCTCCTGCCCTGAGGCTTCATGTCAATGGCTTGCATCTCTGGCATTGTGGCCAGCTACAAAATGGGTCTCCCATAGCTCCTAAGTGACAAGTTAAGTATCTTGAGAGATACAAGGTTATTGGAGACTAAGTACAGTATATACACACACAGACACAGACACAGACACACACACACACACACACACACACACACACACACACACTAGAAAGAGAGCAAGCCTGCTGCCCGATGTGATTTTCCATGCTTCTACACCACTCCCTGACTTTGCTTTTATGATAGTTTAAACAGTGAAATATTTAAGACCAAATATTCCCATGAGTATGTGCAACTTTCAGCCAACAAACCAGTCAAACAAACAAACAAATAAACAAAACAAATAATAAGCCAAGGCTATGCCATCAGGGCACGCTACAGAATGGGGAGAAAAGTGTAAGGGTGGTGGGGTGGTGTTGTGAAGGGACCTTCCAGCTCCAACAGTACATCACTAAGCCGATCACAGCATTTACACCATTCTCGGATAAACAGGGCCCATGGAATACACACCAAGAGCAGGACAATGCTCAAAGGCACTCTCAGAAACAGTAACCATGATCAGAGATATATCTAATGTTAAAATATTGGCAAGATTTTCTCTTTGACCTGGAGGCTTATATAATAAAAATCCTTAAATAATACAGTATTTAGATTTTAAGAGAGCCTACTAAGAATTCAGAAAAAAACTTCTAAGCAAGCAGAATAACCTTTCTTCCTTTCTTTCTTCCCTCCCTCCCTTTTTCCTCCCTCCCTTTCTTTCTTTCTTTCTTTCTTTTCTTTCTCTCTCTTTCTTCCTCCCCCCACCCCCCTCTCTTTCTAGGTCATAGAAGTGGTTCATCCACATTTCTCCTAGGTTACTATGCTAAAAAGCAAAATGTTCGACCTGGATCACAATGGCTGTGACATTAAGACCAGCTACTGCACAATGGTGCCCCAGTCTTGCACACTAACTTAGGGTCTTCCCTGTCACATGCATGAGTAATTCTCAGGTATTAGTTGTGTGTGCAAAGAATGAAGAAAGCATTTTTTAAAAATGGGCTGTGGGTTTGGAGAGATGGCTCAGGGGTTAAGAGCTCTGACTGCTCTTCCAGAGGCCCTGAGTTCAATTCCCAGCACCCCACATGGTGGCTCACAATTATCTGTAATGGGATCAGATGCCCTCTTCTGGTGTGTCTCAAGAGAGCTACAGTGTACTCACATAAAATAAATAAATAAATAAACCTTTAGAACCGAAACAAAACAAAACAAAAATGGGCTGCACATGCATAGGTAACCTTTCTAATTTGCACCCAGCAATCTCTTGCTTGGGTGTTCGCCCAGTTCCAGACTGTGTGGCACTTACTGTTTCGTCGTTTACCATTCCTGCCTTCATGGCTAGCCAGGGTGAATCACTTAGAATTACTTCTCTATGGTTATGCAGATCGCATTCTCCCATGCAGATTTCCTAGCACAGTGTTGACTGTTCTCAGCTGTATCTCCCCTGTACCAGGCAGGGGAAGAGAACAGATATCCTAAGGCTTCTTCCGAGATGCACACAAGAGACGTCTTGGTGCTCTTCTCCAACTGCAATGTAAGAGCACTTGCAGCACGTAGAACGTACATTTAGTAACGGTTTAATAATCGTGCATGCAGCTGACTTTGTCTCATATGTCTTAAAAACAGTTAATTTTTATTTTATGATTTTTTTTTTTTTTTTGCCTCCATGTTTGTTAGAGCACCGTGTGCATGTGGTATCTGCGGAGGCCAGAAGGGGTGGGGGATCTACTGGAAAGAGTTATAGACAGTTGACAGGAACCATGAGGGTGCTGAGAGTGAAACTTACATCCTCTGGAAGAGAAAGAAGGGCTCTTTTAGCTGAGCTATCTCAAGACCCCATAATGCTTCTGTAGTTTTCAATGTTGTCTAAAAGCAAACTGTTTCATAAAAGTTGTTTAAGGTTTACAAACAAATTGTTTCTTGAAGCTCTTCAGTTAGCAAATTATCAAATTTAATTATGAAGGTTCCCTTATTATTATTTTATAATAATGCATTGTTTTAAAAAAGACTTGTGTGTGTGTGTGTGTGTGTGTGTGTGTGTGTGTGGTGCATGGGCATACAAGTGTGAACAGGAAGGCACTGAGCTCTCTGGAGCTGGAGGTGTCAGTGGGTGTGAGCCACCTAATATAGATGTTGGGACCAGGACTCTGGTGCTCAGAGCAACAGCTGCTCTAACCACTGAGACATCTCTGCAGTCCCTTGAAACATTTAAAAAAAAAAAAAAACTTTTACAAAATATCCATGGTTTATTTCACAACCCTACTCTCAAACCAAAATATTAGTCATTCTTCTACTTCTTCTCCTTCTGTACGAGTCTCTTAGAAGATATTTAGAATATGAAGAAATCCATTATTACACATCGTTAAGCTATGGCCAAATTCACAAAAAACGTGCCCACAATCCTTAAAAAACATGACTATGTACAGGAAACACACGGAAGACCTACTGTTCTTGGGAAAGAACAGCACGGAATAGATAGTAAATGAATCCCCACATCTGAGGTAGATTTTCTTTTTATAGGAGGTCGGATAAGTTCATGCAGAAAAACCCCACAGAATGGGCCTGTCATTAAAAGTAAATGAAGCAAGGATTATTGGGTTTAAATTGTTTTCTTTAGAGAGAAAATGTTTTTCAAGAGCTTTAGCCAAGTCCACGGTGATAAGTGAGACCCATGTCTGGTTTTGCCAAGGATCACAATTCTCTTCAGCAACTCCATGGCCCAGCATGCTGGCAGGATGGAGTGAACTTGGATCCATTCTCTAGTACAGAGACCCATAGAATATCTTCCAATTAACTTCCTTGTTTGAACTATTTGATAAAAAACAAGCAAAATGCACATTCCTGATGGGGCACCGGACAAATGGTCTAGATATGGGGGCACAAAGGGCCATAATATTTACTTTGTATTTCCCCATTTTCTCCTCTCCTGTCCTTCCTCCCCCTATTCTATCTCACAAGCTCTCTCTCCTCAGGGTTCGAGCTACTCACCCTCCTGGTCACAGCCTCTCCTCTAACTCCCCCACACCCACCCTCTTCTGCAGCTTTGTGTTTTCTGATATCAATAGCTTCTCAGCTAGTGTTCAGATTTCAGGGCCATCTCAGTTCCTCTGTGCTGGGATTCTTTCTGGCTCGAGCAAGTCCTGTGCACGTTGCCATGTCACTGTAAATTCATGCCCTGTTGTGTCTAGAAAAGAAAACCATTGTTTCCCAGAACTTACCCACTGCCTCTGGCTCCTACAGTCTTTTTACTCCTTTTCTGGGATGACCCCTAAGCACTGGCAAGGATGTGAGATGTACACCCCACCATGGGTGACTTTGACACCTGGGTGCTAGAATATCCAAGAATGAAAAATTGAGCCATGAGAAGAGAAATAATATCAGGTGCTCAAAATCTTCAATGGAAAATGGCTGAAATTAAGAAGAAGCTGTAGAAAGGATGTTCAGGAAGGGATCTATAAAGCCTTAGACCTATACGGTGAAAACTACCGTGCAGTAAAGAACCAAATACAGGTCAAGAGTTTGCATAAATACTTGGGCTTTAGCTAAAGGGGCTTCGGTAAACCTTAGTCATGACATAGACAAATGACTTAGCTATGGGGCTCAAGAGACTTGGATAAGTAGAAAAAGTTGAAAAGCAAAGAAACGCCCATATTGCCTGGTTACCTCACTGCAGCATCACGAGGACCCTTCCTCCCTATACCTCAACCCATCTTCTATAATTCTAATTTTCCGATGCAGAAATCCATCATGTCAGGCACTTTCTTGCTCACCATTACGGCGGTCTAGTAAAGTGTTTGTTAAGTACAAGGTGTTCACAATGGAGATGAGAAAAACGTGGCTAAGTAAGAACCCAATAACATTGTGCTATCCAGGGAAAGGCCAACATGAGCTCACTGCTTCCACGGATCCTTCCCCTGGGACAGTGCTGACACTTACAAAGGAAGAGGTGAAAGCCAAATGCTCGATGTTGATTCCAAGGCAAAAGATCAGGGAGGCTGAGGTCTTGTGGATATAAGGCTGCCCAAGACTGAGAAAGAAGCTTGCAACATGCACAGAAGATGTGGGTCAGTTTCCACTTCTCTACTTAATCATCTTTGGAGTCCTACCTTGTAGTCTTGTCCTTAAGTGCCCCCTAGTCCTTCCGCAGTAGTCTTCCATGTTCCTTACTTTCTGTGGTAACCGGTCGCTACCATTTCCGCTGTTCCCTAAGCTCTGCACTGATAATGCTTTACAGATAAACACAGACCTGTTTGCAGTTTACTGAGCATGTGCACAGAAGCTAAAATGCAGAGGCACTGGAGACTTTATCTTGTAGATTTCAAACTCTCAGAAGCAAAAGCTGCTGTCTTCTTAATGTAATCTTTGGCTAGCTAACTCAGTTTCTTTGGGTCATGGGTGAAGGTTGAACTTCCAAATGAATTCCTTAAGTTTACTTAGATTTTGCCTCCAACTCCTATCACATCGTGTGTTGATAACATGCTGACACTGTTAAAACAAAACAACACAAGAGGACAAAACTCTACCTTGGATTAAGACTTTCCAACTTTGTCACTATAAACGTTGTATGTGAAAAAAAAAAAAAAAAAAAAAAAAAAAAAAAAAAAGACGAGAGGGAGAAATTCCAAAGCACCTGAAAAATGAGTTCAGAAAACAAAAAGGTTTATATAATCTAAAATTCCTGACTGCAGAAATATGTAAATATATATTTAAACTTGAAATATATGGTCATTCCTATTAAATGTAAAGTCAAATAAATTTATGTTAAGGTAAAATGTAGTCTTTTCATCCTGCTAACCATAAACAGACCTTCGGGGCTGGGAAGGATCCTTGCAGGCCAGACTCTCATTTTGGAGTGAAATAAATGAAGCTGAGCAGGGGACCGAGGCACACAACAGCCGTCAGAAACAAGGGCAGTGGCATGGCACTGAGAGGACCACAGTGTGACCTTCTTCAGAGTCTGCATCTGACCTTCCTCCTGTTCACAGGCTGACCCTGGGAAACTTGACTATCTCAGGCGGTGGGTGAAGGGGACAGCCCGGATGCCCACTGAAGAGTACCTGGGAACACTCAGACAGACAAACGTGAGGTGCCCAGCGTGGGACCAGGTTGAAACAAGAGAATTAAAACTAGAGCTCAAAGTTTTTGCCTAAACAAACACTAGTGGAATAAACTTAAAAACCACCATTAAAAGGTTATTTAGAAAAAGTTAACAGAGACCTGCCAGGTATGAAGATCATACCAGAATCTTTAAAAGTGGTTTTAGGCTATGGACATTCCAAGGGGGAAATGCCTCCAAGATGGGTAAGTTAGGTGGATAAGTCCTGAAAACCATCATACGTGACCTCCAATTTAGGAAAAATAGACCTGGATGGCATTTTGGCAGCTTAGAGAAAAGACTGAAGAATCTCCCAGGAGTGAAGACTCCTCTTGGGAGGAAGAGAAGGAGAAAGAGGAGGAGGGGGAGGGGGAGGAATAAGAAGAGGAAGGGGGGGGGAGAGGAGAGGAGAGGGAGAGGAGGGAGGACAAGTGATAAGTCATTGCCAAGCAGACTTAGTTAATTACAGTCAAACTCCATTATAACTGAGTATGAAGGAGACTAACAAATTCAATCATGTATGTGAGATCTCATTACTGTGAAGCTAATGAAATAAGGAACAGGGGCCGACGAAGGGAAGAGAAGCTGAGCGGCAACGGTGTCAAATCTGGGTTTGTGCTAACAAGGTCTGTGTCTGTGCCATTGTACTGACCACAAAAAGAAGAGTAGGTAAGATTTGAATCAGTGTGTGTGTGTGTGTGTGTGTGTGTGAGAGAGAGAGAGAGAGAGAGAGAGAGAGAGAGAGAGAGAGAGAGAGAGAGAGAGAGAAGAGAGGATCCTCAGGTAGCATACCCTTCCCTCAAAGAGGGCCAATACTATCACGGTTAAGTACACAGATTCTCTTTGCCCCAGCAAACCACACAAAAGCTGTTAGAGGTAAGATTAGGAAGGGAAGAAAGGGTCTGGGTTCACCTTTGCCTTTGAAACCAAACAAACGAGGGCTGGCTACATGGCTCAGGGATGGTAATGGGGCTTGCCACCAAGCATTCAATCCCATGATCCATGTGGTAGAAGAAGAGAAGCAAACCCCTAAGTTGTCTTCTGACCTCCACAAAGGCATGGCTGACTTCACAAATAGGTAAATTAAATAAAAAGAAACAAATACACAAACACTTGCTATCACCTCAACGAACTGGAAAAACAACCCATAGGCAGGGAGGCCAAATTCCATAGGCTTACTCCTCCAGAGAAACACATGTCTGCAGATTCAGAACACAACTCAGTCAGGACTCTTAACACATCACTGCAAAGCGAAGCAAAGCCTGGATCGTGCAGGCAACTGTATGAAGCCCTAACTCCAGCTCTTTCTCAGCACATGGGATATCAGGTCAAGGCTTCACACTGAATAAAGCCAAGATACAAAGGCTAGTCAGAGATGGAGACAGTGCACCTATGACAGGAAGATGAAAGAGTCCCCACTGGAGTCTATATATCACACTTAAGACTAACAGAGAGAAAAGAGTAGTACCTACGCAGGGAAACAAAGTAAGGAGTGGGTGTGGGGTTGGCGAGAGAAGGGGAGAGTGCAAAGAAAGTAAGAAAACAGCCCTTCCCACCTAGCCCTGAGTCCCTATGAGGCCACTGCACTACAGAGTTACTGAGAGTATAGGCGGACACATCAATAGTAGTAAGGCAGGTTAGAAGGGTGAGATCAGACGGTGATGACCACAGTAATACCATCAAAGAACAAATAGATTAGAGAGAAAAGAAACAGACCAGGCACAGCCAAAAGCATCAGGGGCAGATGGAAACCGTGGAATCGAGAGGCGGCAACAGTGAAGTGGACACTCAGAGACTGGGGGATGAAGAACAAATGACCGGAAGAGAAGAGCTGCGACCCGCTGGGAGCCTCCCTAGGCAGCATTAGGGACGTCTCCCACCCAATCAGACTCACGCATGTATGAAAGCAAGTAAGACTGCCATCAGAAGCTGACAATGCCAAACAGGCTGAGCGGGTAAAATCTGCAGCTTCTAGAACTGGGATTGGAACTGTGACTGTTTTGGGATGAAGCACTATAAGCCTGGTTCTATACAGTACTATTCAGTGAATTAAAAAAATGAGACAGCAAGCAATCTGATAACCCAAAACTACCAGTGTGTGGAGTTAGAGTCTTTATCTAGTATATCTCCAAGATAGCTGAAATTATAGTAATGGTGCTGTTACTTCTAAGTGGACAATGTTTTATCAAAAGAACTATTAAGGTAGTTCACTTATATTCTGATTTCCCTTTGTTACTAATGGTCTTATACTTCCTAAAACACTTATCTAGAAACACAGAGCAGATAATCTATCAATAAGTGTGTCATGATTGTGTCTATTCATTATTATCCCATACTGATGAGAACTCAATTTATCGAGAAGGGCTAGGCTTTACTGAGACATGATATATGATATATGCATGCATGTGCTGGCTAGTTTCATGTCAACTTGATACAGGATAGTCTTCTGAGAGGAGGGAACCTCAATTAAGAAAATGCCTCCATAAGTCTGGGTTGTGGGTAAGCCTACAGGATATTTTCTTCATTAGTGATTGAGGGAAGAAGGCTTAGCCAATTGTGGGAGGTGCCATCCCTGGCCTGGTAGCCCTGGGTTCTATAAGAAAGCAGTCTGAGCAAGCATGTTGAGTAAGCCAGTAAGCAGCATTCCTCCATGGCTTCTGCATCAGCTCCTGCCCCCAGGTCTTGTCCTGAATTCCTGTGATGATGAACTGTCATACGGAAGACCAAGCCAGCTCAACACTTTACTCCCCAATTTGCCTTTTGGTCATGGTATTTCATAGCAGCAGCAGAAACCCTGACTAACACAGTGCACACAATCTGGAAATCAAAAACCTTTCTAGGGGCTGGAGAGATGGTTCAACAGGAGGTAAGAGCTCTTCCAGAGGTCCTGAGTTCAATTCCCAGCAACCACATGGTGGCTCACAACATCTGTAATGGAATCCGATGCCCTCTTCTGGTGTGTCTGAAGACAGCGACAGTGTATTCATACAAATAATCTTTGAAAAAAAAACTTTGTACATACACATGTACACACACACAAATATACACACAAATATACAAAAAGACACACAGGCAAACAGGTTCATGCAAGAATACACATATATACATATACAAAGATACATATGTGCATGCGCAAGCACATGCACTCACACACGCGTGTACACACACACACACACACACACACACACACACACACACACACAGCATTGCCATTGACTACCATTCTGAAGAGGGTCAGTTATACAAATTTTCTTTGTTTCATGTGTCTCCGGTTATAAATACCACTTGATGAAAAACATTTCATGATCTTTAAGAAAATCATAAATAAACTAAAAGCTGCACAAATCTTGGCACATGGACAGTGCCTGAGAAACATTAGTTACCCGAATAACATGCGGTCCATCCAAGGCAATTTAGGTAAGATTTAAGTAAGACTTCCACTGTAAATTCCCAGTGGTAGCCAGTGTCCCCCAGTTTGTGTGGCTGACAGACTGGACATGTGATCAGCATGCCACTCAAATCCAAAATGCAATAGAAAAGGAAACTTTGCTTCTGAGTCTATGGAAATAATGGGGCTAAACCACTGTATAACTAAATGTGAATGATAAAGTCTCTATACCAGCGTGACTTGCATTTTATCATGAAAAAGAGGGCTATTTAGGAAGCTGCAGAGTTTGAAGTGAATGTATATTAGAATTAGGGAACCAGTGTTTCCGACTTGTTCTCAGATTTCAGGAGGCGCAGCTTCTGTCACTGGGAAGGGTGAACTGCAGGACAGCGTGTGCGTGATCAAACATGCTTTACTTAAACAGAGCCTTAACGGGCTTGCTTCTTTTCCAGGGACATGTTCCTTTGAGCAATGGTCTGTTCCATAGTTCCCACTTCTAAAGTGCTTGACTTAATCTACAAGTGCCATGGCATGGGTGCAAAGTTAACCTCTTGTGTTGCCAAACAGAACAAAGGAAGCGCGAACTCTGATAGCAGATTTGGTCAATCAGCTTGAAACGTAAGCTTTTCAACCCAATGAAAGCTTCCCCAAATTTGACATGCTACTAGGAGCTCTCCTTTCAAAAGTCTGATGCATATGTGAAGAGAGAAAAGTTCAAGAGAAAACAAGAACCCTGGAGTAGGTTGGTGGCTCTGCTAACAGAATGGCTTCTTAGTTCATGCTAACATTTATTAGCCTCCATTAACAAGGAAGAGAACACCAACCCAAACCATCCCTCATATAAACTCCTAAGTAGGAATGCTATTTGTGAAGACCCAAGTAACATATGGGAGGTAAAGTGTTCAGGATAGTGAAGAGCCCCCTCTAAGCTAAAGGGACATTTGACAGAAGAACATGGGACGGTCTGCTGGAAAGTGGCCCAGGAGAAAAATGGGTTCAGGCGGGGGGCACAGATCTTAGCAATTTTCTAGTTTGTAGGCATAATCCTTCCAGCATTTGAGTACCATCAAACCCACACCACTTCTTCATCTTGGAGCAAGCATGAAGTAGGGGCTTCAGCTCATGAAATCTCTATGACCCATCCCAGCTAAACTGAAATAATACCACTGTATTGCTTATATACTTGATGACTAGATCTCCCAATGAGGATCTTCTTTGATATATTAAAAATTAAATTATAGCGAAGTTCATGTAAATCAGTAGGTCACAGTGAATCCTGAAATACATTCCCACAGTGATACTTGGAGTATTTTCCTTCTGGAGTTTATTAACACAATGTTCTAAGCATCTAGCATTCTACAGTATACTCCAGTCACAACGGGAAGTCCAGCATGAAAGCAAGCAGCCATTACAATTCCAGAGTCTGGGAAACAACAGTCTGTCTGGGTTCCCTGAGCCACAGAGCCACCAAGTCTACCTGTGGGCCAAATCTGGCCAACTGCCTGGTTTTGTATGATTCATGGAACTAGAAACAACATTCATAACTTTTAACAATGGGGGAGGGTAAATGAAGACGACAATAGTATTTTGTGACATATAAGAGTTCCATGAAATTCAATGCTGATGCCATATCCACATCCATGAGTCCATATGAATCCTTCTGCACTTTGGTTTCCTGGAATTGAGTCACTGGGACCATTCTGCAGAGCCCACAACACCTACACTTCCAGAAGACGGTTGCAGCCCCTGGGTGGGATCTGAGCTTCCAATGGTATCTGTGGCGCAGAACGTATCTGGTTGTCGCCCACCATGGACCTGAGGCATGCCAATACCGAATACAAAACCGTGCGTTCGGAAGCTGCCATGCTGCTGACTTCAGTGCTCCCTTTCAGTGCTCCCTTTCAATATCTATATTTATCATCTTGCACCCTGGGATAAACATTCTGTGGACTGGCATCGGTCTGCAGACCTTATTTTTAAAAGCACTGATCTAGATAATGCCGGAATACCTTCACACGCTTTCTGGAAAACTTCCCCTCTTTCCACATACTTTCGATGTGATGACCACTAAAAATACCAGTAAATAAATACATAGAGACCTGGATAAAATTAGTTTTCACATGGAGCATTTGCTCTTTGAATGAACGCTTTAAAATTAAACCACCGTTTCTCCCTTGCCCACTGCCACATTATATAACGGCACGCTATTCTCTTAGCTTTGGATAAAAGAAAAAAAAATATTTCTTTTATATTTTGTACTTTGTGGAATGGCAACTCAGATTTCATAAACAGAACAATTAGTACAAATGTCTTTTGGACAATCTGGGCTGTGATTTTGGAAATTGTATGTGAAGGAGACTGAAAGAATTGAGTCCTTACATAGACAAAAACAGTTTATGTTTAAATTTCTAAAAGGTTGAAAAGATTTCTCCTTATGCTCGCTTTATAATAGCAAAATCCTTTGGCATGTCAAAGGCCACAAAAGTAATTTTTAGCTTAGGTACAAAGCGTGCTTTGGGCCTGTTTTTATATGAGACTCTCTAGTTTTAGGGTTGCATTAAAGAAAAAAAATGTGAAAGAAAAAAAACCCCACCTCCCTGATTTTTTTTTATTGGCTCCAGGTTAGCAGTGATTTATTTTTGAATTTCAATCCCTATCTCTAGGAAAATGTCTTTTTAATTCTACTGCAATTTTTGTTTAAGACATGAAATAATCCCTACATGTTTTTAAACATGAAGAAAGATGAGACTCCATTACCTTGCCAATGACTGTTTTACGACTTTATATATATTATATAGGTGTTAAATGAAAAACATGCAAAGGAGAAACAGCATCAAGTTCTCCTGACATCTGAAGAAAGGGAACTGTGGCAAAGGTCACAAGGTGGACCTAAGCATGTGACAAGAACAAAAAAATCCTGGAACCTGTTTTATTAGATGACAAATAGGAAAATGTTCTTTATTTGTTGTTACATAAGAATGCTGTTGCTAGCAAAAGAGGGAGCTTTCCAAGCTGAGGGAATATAAAACTGCCGTCGGGTGAACCTTTGCAACCCTCTGCCTTGCTGTACCACTCCACCGCCATAAAGTAGTCAAAACAGTGAGAGCCACTTGTTCAGAACGATGACATAATGTTTATAAATATTTATGTGCGTTCTGAACTCTTCATTACCAGGAGATACAGCTGTGGTACAGAAGAGAAAACTGAGCTCTGATTGGAGCCTTCCCTGTGCCAATTACAAGGCTCAGCAATCCCGTGAGAGGTACCTACTCAATGCTCTGTGCCTGTCTCTCTGTAAAGTAGAAGCCATTCTATCTACCTCATAGAAAGTGAGGAAGGTAATACAGCTGTCTTGGGAAGAGTAAGAAGCTATACATATATATGAATATAAATGTAAGGTGTTAGTGTTACTAAGTAGGGGAACTTACTATAAATTGCATGAATGAAATTTCAGTAAATAAAGCAAGCCAATTAATTATTTAATAAAACTGAGTTGTACAATTCAATACCTTTTCAAACTTTGCTACTTAACTGTTTTTTTTTTTTTACAGAAGATTAATTTATCTTATTTTGTGTCTCAGTGCTTTGCCTGCATGCATGTTCACCGCACTTGTATCTGGTGACTAGAGGTCTGAAGGGAGCCGTGGAGCCCTAGGGCTGTAGTTACAGATGGTTGTGAGCAACCATGTGGGTGCTGGGAACTGAACCCAAGGCCCCTGCAAGAGCAATATGTGCTCTTAACTGCCAGGCCATTTCTCCAGTCCCCTAATACGACTTTTTGAAGTAGAGGATTTAGGGAGATGAGCTCTCACTGGATAACTTAGAGGCATTGTGGCTGTGATCAGTGTTATAAATGGCTACGGTGCAGTGGGTGTGAAATAGCGCGGTAAATGACAAGGTGGGCCAAGGGAAGAGGAAGAGGCGGAAGAGTCTTCTCTCTGCTTTGTTCATAACTGGAAGGTGACAACAGCCATGAGAAGGTGAGAACAACCCTACTGTTCTATGGTTAATTTATCAGCATTTAAGAAAGAAACAGGAGCAACAATTAGTACGGTAATAAAATAAATCCTCTGGTCTGTCACAATGCTCTGGCCTTGCTTGGTAGCAACACAATATGTAGGAGTGTTAAGCATTAATGCTGTGATGGTTTCAATATGCTTCCCCCTTGGAGTGGCATTATTAGGGGTGTGGCCTTTTGGCATAGATATGGCCTCATTGGAGGAAGGGTCTTACTGTCAGGGTGGGCTTTGAGACCTTCCTCCTAGCCATGTGGAAAAGCAGTCTGCTTCTGGCTTCCTTTGGATGAAGATGTAGAACTCTCAGCTCCTCCTGCACCATGCCTGCCTGGACACCGCCATGTTCCTGCCTTGATGATAATGCACTGAACCTCTGAACCTGTAAGTCAACCCCAATTAAATGTTGTCCATATAAGAGTTTCCTTGGTCATGGTGTCTGTTCACAGCAGTCAAACCCTAACTAAGACAAATACATTCAGGGTTTCTGCTTCAAAGTTAAGATTGAAATGTTAAATAGTGTTGTCCTTATATAGACCTGTGCATTAATATTTAGATAAAACCCCACTTCCAAAGTTTAGGATTATTTCTAGATCTCGGGCTGATCGTATACTAGCTTAATAACTCTATGCTATATAAGAAATGATATCTTCCATGTTTTTTTTTGAATTATCATCTTTAAATTTTTAAATTACATTTAATGTGTGTGGGGGGGGTTGCACCCCCGTGTAAGTGTCACAGCATGCTTGTGAAGGTCAGAGGATGACTTGCAGGAAAGAGTTCTCTCCTTGCATCATGTAGGTCCTGAGGATTGAACTTGGGTCATCGAACATGGTGGCAGGTAGCAGGTATCCTTCTGAGCCTACTAACCAGTCCATTTCTTTTCCTTTTTAATTTTCAAAGATAGCTGTCCTTCTCTTATGACTCTAGATTGTTCTGACATTTGAGAGACTGTTGTGGGTGTCCTAGGTCTGGACCACACATTTAAGGGATGATGTCATTCTCTCCATCCATCATCCAGAAATGTGTTCCTTGGTTTTGGGAGCCAATGCCTTAACATAAAATTTGTATCTCAATTTCTCATTACCTGGGGATGAATAAGCTAATTAATGCAAAAAGGATAATAGGGTAAATATGTCCTAATAACATTCCTAAGTTCAATAGCCTAACTCTACCAAATCGCCTTTCCCCTCCTTGTAACTTGTGGGTTTATCATAGGATGAAAATTTGGGGCTTTAGGTATTTGCTTTTTGCTTATTTTCTATTCATATCTAAGTCAAGGACTGGAAAATACCAAGAACTGAAAAACAGTCCTATATAAAATAATGTTATGCACAGTTTTAACATTTTTTTCAGTTTCTGTTTGGGCAAGTACAAACATTAGTAAGTATGGTCAAAGAGCTTGGAAGTCAATTTTAGGATATAATATGATTGTAAAAGAAAACAAAATGCAGGGCTGGAGAGATGGCTCAGTGGTTAAGAGCACTGACTGTTCTTCCAAAGGTCCTGAGTTCAATTCCCAGTGATCACATGGTGGCTCACAACCATCTGAAATGGGATCAGATGCCCTTTTTTGGTGTGTCTGAAAAAAGCAACAGTGTACTCATATATAATAAATAAATTTTAAAAAAAACCTAAAAAATAAAATGCAACCATAAAATTTAAAATATCATAGAAATAGATGTTTCATTGCTTGTTATTATATTTTAAAATAATCTTTTACCCCAAAATGCTTATGCCTAAAGTTCTTTCAGATTTCAGAGAGTTTAGAATTTTGAAACGCTTGAATAATGAGATAGCTGGGGCTGAGACCCAACTCTAAACCCACATTCGTTTGCATCTTACGCACACTTGACACACAGTCTCCAGGTGATTTTGGAAAGCAATGTCAGAGCACCTGTATCTTGGACTATCAAGTGAGGTCAGGATGTGGAATTTTCCCTTTGGGGCATCAGGATGGAACTCAAAGAGTTTCTGACTCTGGAGATTTAAATCTATTGTTAGCTGTGATGTATAAAAACAAAAATGGGGGGTGGGGAGAGTCTCTGTTAACAACATGGTTGAAGAACAAATGGCTTTTTAAGCAGGAGGTAAAAATATGTCCTAGGCTGGAAAATGTGACAGTGGAGAAAGCCATGAGGCAGAAGGTAAACACCATGTGACTATCTATTGGCCAAGACCCACCCTTTAAATTACTCCTCACTGTATCTGTGTTCATCCACTTCCTCCAAAAATCTAAACCTTTGTCTGAAGAGAGGGCAATTGTATATATTAATTTATTGTATATATTATCAGAAAAACACACTCAACAACTACCAGGCAGACTTCTGCAACTTGTTCGCTGTTTTTGATTTTTATCTTAAACATGTTTTAACAGCAATATATAAAAACAAACTTTTCTTTTTTTTTCCCCAGGAGTTACATGGTATTCTATTGCACAGAGGTAATACAGTTAATCTTCCCTACTGAGAGATATTTAGTTTTTTTCAAGAGTTGTTACTATGTCAGCGACATTTCAATAGACACCTCTCTGCATAAAGCTTGATGTATTTCTTCAAGTATATCTCTAGAGAAAATGGAAAAGAATTGTATTTTTTTGACAGGCATTAGCAAACTGTTCTGTAACATGCTTACATAATTTGTTCTAGCATACAGTTGGAAATCACAGACCCACAATTTAAAAGGTATGGTATATCTTGGCATAGCAGTGTTTGCCTGTAACCCCAGAAGCTGGTTGGCAAAGATAAGATAGGTAGACGGAGTGTTTTGAGATGTGATTAGGTTATACAGCAAGACCATGCCTCAGAACAAACAAGCAAGCAAGCAAGCAGCTATGATGTCATGTGTACTGTTGGATGTACTTTGTTTCTGGAGCTACAATAATTTATATAGTTACCATTAACAACAACAAAATATAGCCGGGACTCTATGTTATCAAACAATATTAACTCACTGAAAACGTCATACTCATAGCTATAGATTCTTCTATGAGAAAGATATTGAGAGTTGGAAGTGAGCCCAGGGTCTATAATTAGAACCACACGAGCGTGTGTTGTCAGTGTATGTGAAGGAAGTTTCATCTGGAAGTATATCTGAATCAACTTGTGAAAAAAATCTCAAAGTCCAAACATTTGTTCGTCGCCCTCATGCAAGGGTCGACCAGAAGTATATGTCAAGTATGGACATGTTGCCTGCCCCCATCAAAAGTAATGAGAAATAACTGAGAGTGTTGTTCAACTGAAGTGATGTGATAGACGTCACCGTTTATCATGGGCTCATTTGCATTGGACCTGGGCCTAGAGGATACATGAAAATCCCAGGCTGCACTTGAAATGATGGAGACACTATCCCATGGATATGCATAGGGAGGAAGCAATAAAGTGCTTAAGAGAGGAGTTATCAAAATAAACCAAACCCAAACCAAATGAGGCCTAGAAATCTTTTTCTTTTTTCTTTTTCCTCTACAAAGTGGTGGGAACTCAGGTCCTCTAGAGCTTTAAATGAGGTAATCTGAAACCATGGAACCCAAAAAGTACTAGATGCATCTGGACAGCCACTACTGTGTGGCGTTTGTGACTACAGTATCGACTGAAAAATAAACAAATAGGTTAAAAAATAAGAATACATTTTTTTTTTAAACTACAAAAGGTAATGAAGGATAGAAGTGAACCTGACAGTAGAAAGCAGTGACTAATTTGCACATCCTTCCCTCTCTCAAATGAGCAATGATCATGTCCAAGAAAGGAGATCAGAGCATGCTTGTCAGATTTCCACATTAAGGTTTCGGTTTTCCAAGGCTTTATTTTTTTTTCCTTCCGACTTTGGCATGGTAAAAATACATCTTGAAACCCTTATTCCAGAATTGAAGAATTGAAGTTAGTCTGCTTTTGGGTGAAAAATAGCATTTCCCCATAGGAGCCAGCACAGAAATCATACAGTCTTCTGACCACAGAGGAGAAGTTTCACTTTGTTTTCTCATCCAATTTCTGGATTTCATAGAAAATAAATTCATACAGAATGAAAACTGAGGTTTATAAAACGAACTTTTAACTGTAGCTTGAATAGTTCATATCCTCAACAATTGATTACCATGGCTCCTGGAAATGGATGATCAGTTCTTCTCCAGCAGAAATTTGTCTTATTTTTTAATGCTCCTAGATGCCCTAGATATAAGGCCAGGACTGCTTTTCTTCCCTAAAGTTGGTGGATGAGGGGTGGCAACCACTCAGGCCTGCTTCCTACCACAGTTGGGAAAACTTAGGGAGGTTAAGCCTCTGCCCCCAGGAGCCTGGCTGTGGTCACAAGGATCCACCTCTTCAGCAAGTGAGATCTGCTCTGGTCTCCTCTGGCAGCAGCTGTAATTCAGTTGCCTTCCTTTTACTGAAGAGTCTCTTTATAAAAGGGTTTTCACTGACACCAACTAACACTGCATAGTAAGCTCATTCCTTATTTGTGTTTTCCTTTTGGAAAGAGTTTTGCTGTTGAGAAAGATTGCAAAAGGCATTTTATTCCTCTTCACTGAGAAAAGAGCCCAAGGCCCCATCTGAGACTCACCCCTGCTGGTTTTAAACACATCCATAAACCAGAACCAACAGGGTTGCTGGCATAGCTGGCATTTTCAGAGTTAGTTAATCCTTTTTTTTTTTTTTTTTTTTAAGAATGCAAACACTCTTTGTACAGTGGCTTTGACTATCAGACACTGAATTCTGATCTGACATGATTATACTATAGAACTTGTTATAAAAGTCACTCTGTTACAATGAAAAGAACACTGACTGTCTTTTCTGTAAAATATAGGAGCTATTATTTATTGATAACTAGCCTTCCTTCCAGGCCTAATAGTTTGCAAAACACTTGATGAGAAAATTCTTGCCAGAAAAAGAAAACCCTACTTTTTAGAAACCCGTTTCTGCACATGCAACTTACTCTCTAAGCTGGAGGAGACAAATTATTCTGTTTTCATACACTCTAGTGCCTTAGCACTGAAAGCTAGACACCATGTCTTCTGGTAGCCATTTCTTCCAGACCTTGAAGATTCCTTGGGAAGTATCTTGTATTATCACATAAATATTTTATCTAGCACTTAAGAAAATTAAACAACAGTTAAGAAGACAATACTTATTTATGATACTTTTGATTAAAAATAAGTTTCACAAGTCCTGAACCCGAGTTCTGCCACCCTAGTAGACTTTGGGATGTGAGGCTGGGGCAATGCACTGGAAACAGTGAAAGCCTTAGAGCTCGCAGCAGTGGTGGGCTGACGGGACTTGAATTCAATGGACCACACTGTATATTTTGGGATTCTAGTTTTCGGGTGTCCTTGTGTCTGTTCTCACTGTTGCTCTGTTCGTCCATACCTCATACCACTGCCAATAGATCTGACTGTAGCAAGTCATCTTTCTTCTTCCAATTTCCTGCTTCTCATCTATTGTGGGTTTGGCAACTAGATAACCCAACAGTTTGGAAATTTGTCTAAAATTAGAATGGCTGGACTGACATTATTCATCTGTGAGGCTGTTTAAAAACAATCCAAAAGTACAATAATGATCATTGTGAAGAACAAAGGCAAACTCATATTCTGTCAGGACAGGGCCATAAACTGATATTAACCCCATGATGATAACTACTAGGTAGACTAGTTTAAACGTTCTAGACAATACTTCTCCCTGAAGAAGCGCATTTAACATGGGGTCATTTCTCTTCAGAGAATAGAGAGTCAAAAACAAAAACCATAAAAAAATGCTTTGCTACAATAATGAAGAACTGGAAAGAGCCCAAGCGCTCACCAGCTAGCCACTGGATTTCTGAGCTCCGCTCCAGCATACAATAGTCAGGAAGCAAAGATATGGAGATCTAGACACACTACTCTCTAGCTTTCCTGGGAAAACAGAAAAAAATGTTAGGTGGCAATTCCATTCAAAATGTGTGCGTAAAAGTCTTCAATGTAATAGGAAATATTACATAGTAGTCAGTGTTTAAGAAAATTCCAAGTTATTTATCTTCTGTTGCCATTTTCTAACATTGCCAAGAATATTCCTGATTTTATTGAACTGCAGCTAGGCCAGCAAAGACATGATAAATTTACCATTCATATTGTGTCTTTGCTCTCCAAGTATTCCCTTTAATGACAACAAGGGCACATAAGATTATTAAATGATAAGGTCAAGGCAAGAGGGACAGGAACAAAGTAGGGGACAGCTGTTGGCCACAGGAATGAGAGGAAAAGGGATGGCTTCACGATTTATGGCTCTGATGGACTTGGTGAAATTCAGTAACTAGGCAGAGTATGAGAATGACGTACACAGAGCCATTGCCTAAAGAAAATTAAAGCAGGTAGACAAGAGAGTACAAATGGATGGAAACCTGTGCCTCGGACATCGAGTGCCAGGGCCTACAAGACACCCCACAGATTGAGTAGGGTGTCAAAGGAGCTGCGAAAGCAGAGAAAAAATAGGAATGGAGGCCGGGTAACGATAAGAAAGAAATAAAAGGCCAAAGACTGAGACTATGAGAGGAGCAGTAAGCAGCCTCTAAATCTGAGCTAAAGATATGATCTTGGATAGAGCAATAGCTGGGTAGGAGGAAGAGCTGGATTTCAGGGGCGGAGAACGGAGGACAGATGAGGAATTGCTGCTGAGCCAGTGTATCCGTTCTTAAGGATCCTGTAGCTGTGGACGTAGCTCAGTTGGCGATGCCCTTGGCTAGTGGCTACTGTGGAAAGGCCTCAGGTTTAATCTCTACCACTTAGAAAATAACAACAACAAAAAACAAAACAAGCCCTGGAGATTGAGTGTGATGAGACCGTGGAAGACCAGGGTGGTGACTGGGACAACGGGTTGAGGTCCTGGATTTAGTTGCTGCCTCTTTTGTACAGGAAGCAGTTAGATGCACTACCAGCCTGATCGAGGCCACAGGACGCATCTGCCTGAACAGCTCACATTTCAATCATAGTCAGCAAAATAGGTCATGCCTGGCCTTTTCCTCTCTAATCTAAGGCCCAACACACTAAAACACAGAAATCTAAAACATTTAGCTGTTTTTAACCTGGGTGGGGGGGGGGAGGCCGAAGGCTAACATCTCAAAACGGCCTTGAATCATAAAAACATTTTCATTGAGATCAAGTTCACTAAGATAGCTTAGAGCGGGGCAGTGTGATTCATAGCCAAATCAAATGCACACATTACCTTGACAAATTAGACATAATTTCAGCTTTACTATGAGAGCAGCAGGAAGCCAATGATTCACGAATGTGTCTGAGTCCTACTCATTACGAGAGCCCCAAGGATCTGGAGACTGGTCTGCGGAAGGGCTGGCCTACATTGTACATGAACCACGTTAACACTCGCTTTCTTATTGTTCGAGTACATTTCATGCCTTTAAAAGTTTCTGCATATGTTTTAGTGCCTTTAGTAACTATGTGTTTATAAGTCAGGCATGCTTTTTCCACCACAGCATATATTGTTTTTAAAGGCTGAAGTATTTACAAAAGCGCTATTAGGTACACAATAATCTGAATTCCCTAGCGAAGGAGAGCAGGCCAACTAGGATCATAGGGTTTTGGGAAGTGTTCATGGCAGAGCTTCAACTACTCCCCTCTTACTGCGAGTTCTGCAGTTGGATTTTCTTTCCACGTCTATCTTAGAGAGATGGATTCTTTTCAAAGATTAAAAACATGTGACAACAGCCAGCCCTGCACACTTGCCAAGAGTAGAATGTAGTGTGAACAAAGAATAGGATTAATTAATTTAGGTACATACGACGATGTATCAGAACGAGTTATCTAGACAGATAAGAGCAAGTTGGTCTGTATTTCCAGTAAAAAAAACAAAAACAAACTACATGTACACACACACACACACACACACACACACACACACTCTGCTTTAAGTATAACTATTTTAACAAAATTCAGTATAAATCTGAATAGAATAATGATCTCTGAATTTTGTCCATTGCTCATTTTCCTCAAGTGTTTAGAGTATTCTAGAGTGTGGAAGTTCTAAAAACTTTTTTGTCATTGCTTCAATAATGAAAGTGACATAACTAAAACTCTTCATTGGTAACGCAGGCTGGGCCATTTAAAATACTTAAATTGAGATGAAATTTGCATTTTTACGGGAGCAGATCCGAGAGAAGACATGTCTTAATGTAGAAATGCATGTTCAAGAATGCATCTACATCCTATTTTCCATCAACAGTGAAGCTTGAAAGGAAACTCTCTCCACATGACAGCAAATATGGCCACTGAGCATCTCAAGCTTCTGCTTCCTAGTAAAAAAGGTGAAGGATAACCAATCAAGACAAAAATAACTGTTAAAAGTAACAAGTGTTGGTTATAGCTATTAGGTTATCTTAACTAGGTTATTACCTATTGTATTTCAGATGAGTACAGGAGTTAGACATTTGTTTTGTGTCCAAACAATGCTTTGAATATAGTTTCACCCCTACCCTCCTTTCTCCCTTCTCCTGTTCTGAGGACTGAATCCAGGGTTTCATAAGTGTTGGGCAAACAAAAAATGGCCTACCACTAGTTTTAGGTCCACCTCTTCCTGCAGGCTTCTTAATGCCTACTTCTTCTCCCTTTCCCCACCCCATGCTTTGTAGCTAAGACGGGGGATGGGGAAGGTGAGGAAGAAGAGAACTAGAGAGAAGCTGCATTCTTTACACAGGTGTCCCATTCCACCTTCTCCCCCAAGTCACTCATCCAGCGTCCCTAACAGTTACAGGGACAACTGCAGACAACAGATGATCTCGTGTAGATAGGCTGGGGAACAAGCTGGCTTGTTAATTGGGTCCTGAAAGTTTTCCATCCCACCTTGGGCAGTTTACTGTATGGCTTGCCAAACTTTAAAGCTATTGTAACTAGCTTCGCACAGATGCCAGACAAAACAGACAAGAAATTAATTGGAATGATCACAAACACATTCCTTGTGAATAAATTAAGCAAACGGGCCAGTGCTAGGAGACATTTAAAATAGGAAACCTGAAACTAATCAATCAAAACAAGTTTAATTCCTTATGATGTTATAGTTGAGAGATGTTTTACTTTATTAACAATAGAAAAATTACCTAGGGGTGAGGGATGGGAGGTTTGATGGAATTCAGAGGAACTTTTTTTTTTTTCATTGTTAAAGAGAACTAACTGCCTGAGGCAATGGTCTGACTTTTTGGTTTCTTTCTTTTTTTTTTTTTTTAAGTTATTATTGTTATAAGTGATAAGAATTAAAATTCTTTGAGTCAGGATTCAAACTATTGGCTCCGCTTTTAAATTATAATATTGAACAAATCAAAGCCGAAGTGTAAAAGCCAGAACAATATTCGTAGATGAGGGCTTTGGTCAGATGTTAGACAAACTCTCCAAACAGCTGGAAAAGATGTTGATTCTCCTTGGGAAATTTGTAATGTATTTGACTCATGTTTGCATGGAGCTGTGGCCTGTCCTAGGGGGTTTAAAAGAGAGAAATCTTGCCAAGAACTTTATCTGGAAAATGATAGTATTTTACCAGCTTTCCAATCAGACAACAAAAGAACTTAAAGAAAAAATTACTCAGAATCAATGTGTGCTTTCTCCGTGGTAGCAACACTCCAGGTGGTCCATCCAGGAGTGGCCGAGAGAACCGTTCCCATACATTTCCATAAAAAGGACGATGTCTTAAAAAACGTATTCGAACATAAATATAACATGAATTGATTTAAAAAAAAAAGGAGCGCATTCATGACTTGAGTTGGATGGTATGCTACATCTCATGTTCAGTATACAAAACGTGGTCAGGAACACGCCTCCCTATGCATGCCTTGGCATCCCTACAGCTTGCATCTGAGGCAAGGCAGGGAAGATTTGGTAATTGAATTCCTGCGGAAGTGATGCAATCTTCAGGGCGGAACCATTCTCGTATAGGCTTTGTTCATTTAAAACAGCTATTTTTTTTTTAAAAAAATCATTTGCTTATCCATAACTGTAACTGTCATTACATTGAGTCACCCCCAAAGATGGTTTGAGAATCACCTAGTATCCATGCTGAATTACTGATGGATGAAATGGTAAGATTTTTGGGTAAGCTTAAAAACAAGCCGGCGTGGGGTCAGTAGTACCTAGGAATAGAGATTAAAGAAAACTATGAGCTGTTGACGGGGAGATGGATATGTGGGGTTATTATACTATTCTTTCAACTTTTATAAATGCTTGGAATTTTTTATGATACTTTTAAAAAATAGATAAAAATGAGAATATAAAAAAATTATTAGTTGGCACAAAAGTGTAAATGTTTAGACAAGGCAAGCTTTCCTCATGTTGACATGGATGTCTTGAGGGAGGCTGTGCCAGAGCCATACTGATACAGTTGAGGATGCTTTTAGCTAACCATTGGATTGCGCATGGGGACCCCAGTGGAGGAGCTAGAGAAAGAACTGAAGGAGTGAAGGGTCTGCAACTGCATAGACGAGCAACAATATCAACCAACCAGACTCCCAGAGCTCCTGGGAACTAAATCACCAACCAATGAGTACACATGGGGGACCCACGGCTCCGGCAGAGGATGTAGCAGAGGATGGCATTGTCTGGCATCAATAGGAAAAAAAGCCCTTGGTCCTGTGAAGGCTCATTTCTCCAGTGTAGGAATGAGGTGGTAAGGTGGGAGTGGGTGGGTGGGAGGGGAGCATCCTCATAGAAGCGGGGGGGGGGGGGGGGGAGGGGGATGGGAGCGGGGTTACTGGGAAAGGGGATAGCATTTGAAATGTAAATACATAAAATATCCAATAATTTTAAAAAAGGAAAAAATATCTGGTGAGTTTCACCAAAGTGGCAGTCATTGTGTTTTTTCTCCCACTCCAAAACCCAGCTTCCTTATTTGGGGCCATATTTTTTGAGATCACAATTAAAGAGATTAATTTTGCTTCCTACTGGTGAGTTACTGAACTTGAGTCAAGGTGATCTGGGTTTGAAGGTGTCAGCCGGGCTGTGGTATTGTATCATTAGAGATTTTAGACCCAGATACCCTGGTTCTCTTGTGTATTTTTCAAGAGCTGTAAGGATACCTTTGGTCAGGGCATTTTCTATGGATCATGAAGAAAAAAAAAAATCCCTTCAGTGGTCAATACAACAAAGAGAAGATCTCACTCTTTAGCTTCAGTACTGTACCAGATGCCAATATCAGAACACACACACACACACACACACACACACACACAAACACACACACACACACAAACACACACACACACACAGCAGCACACACACAGCACATACATACAGCAGCACACACACACACACCACTCACACACACACACAGCAGCACACAGCACACACAGCACACACACAGCACACACATACAGCAGCACACACACACACACACAGCACACATACACACAACACACATACACACACAGCAGCACACAGCACACAGCAGCACACACACACACACAGCACACATAGCACATACACAGCAGCACACAGCACACACAGCACACACACAGCACATACATACAGCAGCACACACACACACACACAGCACACATACACACAACACACATACACACACAGCAGCACACAGCACACAGCAGCACACACACAGCAGCACACAGCACACACACACACACACACAGCACACACAGCACACACACACACACACAGCACACACACACACACAGCACACATAGCACATACACAGCAGCACACAGCACACACAGCACACACACAGCACATACATACAGCAGCGCACACACACACACACACACACACACACACTGCACACACTGCACACAGCAGCACTGGTAGAGTGCACGGCTTTGCTTCAGAGTTACTGGTGGCTAGAGCCGATGCAGATGGTTCTGCGCTGCTCTTGTGTGCAGTGGTCTGGAAACCTCCAAGGTAAGGTCCCAATGTGTTCCCCTCCATCATGTGTTGAAGGTTTGTACCACTGTGATGCAGCCTGAAAAATAACTGTCCACAAAGAGGCTGTAGTGGTTTAAACGAGAATGGCCTTCATAGGCTCATAGACTTGAATACTTTATCATCCGGGAGTCATTTACAATTTTGAAGGATCAGGGGGTGTGGCTTTCAAGTCCCAGAGTCTCTCTCTTCTTGCTTATGCAGTTCCAGAGGGAGAACTCCCAGTTACTCCTCCTGCACCATGTCTGCTTGCATGCCACCACGCTCCCCTTCAGGACGATGATGGGCTAAACCTCTGAACTGTGAGTCAGTCCCAGTGAAATGTTTCACTTTATAAGAGCTGCCATGATCATGGTGTGTCTCTTCACAGCAATGGAACACTGACTAACACACAGGCATGAACCAAAAATAATAATAATAATAATAATAATAATAATAATAATAATAATAATAATAATAAATAAATAAATAAAAAGGGGGAAAAGTCACTAATCAATGATAATGATGGATAGAGAACTTTCACTGGTCTGAGATCACACAGCCAAGAACAACACACATTGCAAAATTTACACTGGATTGAAGTTTGCTTTAGAAAATTTAGCACCACAAAATACATATAAACTTAAGTTAACCAATCTAATGGTCTTGTGTTTCTGAGGCATTATAAGCTGAAATGAGTCATTTTTAGTATATATAAATGATGCTAATATATTTCCAATTAATTCTCCCTTTTTTGTTTGTGAAAAAAAAATCTTAACATTTTTAGCTGGATCAAGCATTTCATAAATATGAGCTTCAAATTTTGCAACTAAGTAAAGACTATTTTTCCAGAGCTATAACTGAATAGGTCACTTTGAAACAAGCTTCCCAACCCTAGGTTTAAGCAGCAAACATTTATCTCTCCCAAACGCATCCTGTTAGGGGGTTATTAATGGAACAGAATCAGACTTTTAAAAGACATGTCTGAGGAAAAAAAAGTTCAAACTGTAACTCCCTGTCCAAATTTTAATAGCAAAGAACATAGCCTGGTGACTCCAAAGCTACTGAGACAAAACACACGATTCATAAAATAGTAGTTTTGACATGAGCAAGGTGATGTTAAAAGATCTGCTTTTATAGTATGTCTTCTTCAACTTTAAAACGAAAAGTAGGGTTTCTTTCTATGCTGTGAGCTGAATCCTGAAGGTATATTTTTAAATACACACAGTTTAAACATACAGCAGAAACTCTACATAAAGATCTTGACTTCTAAAAGTTCCCAAACAAAAAATACAAAACAAGTTTGGAAACCAAATACATCAGGTGATTTAAAACTACTTGGGCTGAGTTAAGGAAGCTAACGGTTCGTAACCCACTACAGCAAGCTCTCTTGGTACCTCCCTGACAGTTTAGCACTAACAGAGAAAAGTTGTACCTGGTTTAATGTCTTCCATTAAGGAGAGGTTGTTATATGGCATTCTTCTAAATCAACTGGGAAGATCACACAATTCGGTGAAAACTAAGTTCAGAGTATTTATATTCTGCAACTCAGCTTTGTCTAAATTAACAGTAGATAGCCAAATGTATAAAACGTATTTAAAGTAACAAAGCATCTGCTTCCATTTTGCATTTTTTTCCTCCCGCCCTGCATCAATCAAGGCTATGGTGCTGCTGCCTGAGGAACCAGAGCATCCCTTAGTTATCTTTTGTCCTACAGGGATCTTCTTCCACCTTAAACCGGTGGCTGGGCTTCCTCTGGCTACACTGGTTGTCCTTTTGCTTACCTTCTTCTCCTGACTCCTCCCTCTTGTACCACTGCTTCCCAGACCCCGACTGCCATTCCTTATCTCTGCACCAGTGTCTAGCAGGTACAGCCAATTAAAGAAACTAGCTGAGTCTCTTAAACCTCCGAGCACCTTTATTTTCTACTTGCTTAGGTCCTCCCAAATCTCAAAATGTCTTGCTTCTTTCTTCTCTGTGCCATGGTTATGACTGCTCTGATCTATCCTGGTCTACTCCATACAATCATCTCCAGTCTGTTTTGGCAATAACCGCAGTTGGTCTAATTTATAGTCTTCTTCCCATTTGCTATAACACCACAAAGAGGCCCAGATATCTTTTTAGCAAACACGCCAGTTCAGTTACCTCTCTGTTTACAATCCCATAAAGGGCCTCGACATCAGTCCAAGCCTAACTCCCTTGCCTCCAACTTCTCAGACTCGACCAATCTTGCTATTTTAATTCTGCAGGAGCGCCTGCACTTCAGGCTGGCGAGTGCTCCACATCTTGGCTCTGTACCACTATCTCGCCGTAAGTCAGGTCTGTTCTGGTGGTCTCTCTACCGAGAACCATGTCCTTCAACCACCGAGACCATGCTCTCTCTAGGATCAGTCCTCTCCATGTGACTTACCTTACTAATTTCACACCTTTTGGCCTCCATGTGTTACTCCTGTGTTTATGAACTGTTGCTTCAACTAGAACACACGAGGAAAAGTCATTTTGTACCCATAAATAAGCACTAGTACCTAGATAGTGTTACCCAGATGGGTTATACTAGGACTATATGGTGGGTAAATAAACAATTGTTTAGAGGAGAAATGAGAATAATCAAAACAGTCAGGAGCCCTGTATAAATAATAAAATAAATGCTGAGTACGTCCTTTTGTGTTCTCTGATCCAAGTCAATGAACTATGCCTCCAACCAAGCAGAAACCTTGCCAGAAAAAGTAGATTCCAGCAGGGAGATCCTGAGGGAGACTGGAAGTGAGAAACAGGAGTATTTGTGGTCAGCCATGTCCCGGATGGAACCAACCCTGCCCTTTTGAACACGGGTACTGTAAGAAACACTTTGTGCAAGGTCAACTCCCTTTTTCCTGAAGCCAATCACACACTGACTTTCTTCTAACTTGCACTGAACACAGCTTTCCCTTCAGCAAGGTGCCGCCATGGTCCTACCTCTTAGGAGCTTGCCTTCCACCCTATCATGTTGTCCAGATTAATCTGCACAAGAGAAAAATGAGCTGAGACTGACTCAGAAGCTAAGAGGCTGTAAGTGATGGGGAGCGCCAAACCAGTCTTAGTCTAAGAGAATGAAAATGTAGTTTCATAAAGTCACAAGGTGAGTGTTTTCTTCAATAATATGCCCTAAGGTATACATACAAAGTGTGCCCTGCCCCTCCGAGGAATTTCCCCCACGTTTTGGAAGGCATAACTTATTTTTAATGCAAACAAATGCACATCAGTGCTTCATGTCTTCAATGCGTCTGGGAGAAAAGATCAGAGGCAAACTTCAGAGGCTCTTGCGTAGACTTGTTCCCGCAGAATAAATTAGCAATGTAATATCATTTGTTTATTTAATTTCCCTTATTTACTTATAAGTTCACTCCCTCAACAAGTGAGTGTCTGGAGAAAGGGCGTTGTTTGGGCAGTTAGCAGAATGAACAGAACCGACACTGAAGCCCATTGAACTTAGATGTCTAGTTCATTACCGGATTGAGTGACTCAGCCTGTGCTTTGTCGGGCACAGAAGATTTCAGGCGACTGGAGCTTCAGAATTGACTAAAGTCTCTTTGAGGGGCTGCAGCGATGGCTCAGTGGTTAAGAGCGCTGACTGCTCTTCCTGAGGTCCTGAGTTCAAATCCCAGACCACATGGTGGCTCACAGCCATCTGTAATGGGGCCCGATGCCCTCTTCTGGTGTGTCTGAAGACAGCTACAGTGTACTCACAAACATAAAATAAATAAACCTTAAAAATAGAAAGAGTCTGTTTGAATCCTCAGGGGGTCCCTAAGGAGTATCACACATGTACTCGCAAGTTAGAAAACAATAAAAAAACGCCCACCACCCACACAATCCCAGGTTCTTTACCGAAAGGAGGCGAAACCTTCCTCCCTTTTCCTTCTACCTAGAAAGATGTCCAGTCACGAGTGAGGACATCAGCAGCGTGGGAGGTCATCTGGTTGTGCCTCTCAAAGGTCCTCAAGAAGCTGGTCAATAGCAGGCACTGGGAATGCTGGGAGGTCACTGGGTTTTACTCCCAGGGAATCAATAATCTCTGATCCAGCCTACCTATATAATCCTTTTGAACAGATGGTGGTGGCACACACCTTTAATCCCAGCACTGGGGAGGCAGAGGCAGATGGATCTGAGTTTTAGGCCAGCCTGGTCTCTGAAGCAACTTCCTAGACAGCTGGGGCTCCCCGGAGAAACAGAAACAATAGTAACAACAGTAAACACAATCCCCTTTCTCATATCTATAACCCCAGTACTGTTTACTCTTTTCTCCACACCAGTTTTTTCACAAGTGAAAAACATGAAATGAGGCCGATAGAAAGCTAGCCTGAAAGATCTACCAGCAGCTTCCAGTGCATCAGAGGAAGGACCGAGTCTCAGCAACCGGAACTTGATGTGGTGTAGGGCCCATTGCTGGAAGGACCAGTTCCACACCCTGACCATGCATTTTGAGAGAGCTGGCTGCAAAGCCTTTGCTGAGAGTTTCTCCTTGTTACATTATATTCCCGATAATTTCACAATGATCCCAGCTTTCAGGGACACCCAAATCTTTGCTCTGTGCTGCATTCCGCCCAGCATGCAGACCACACCCAGGACACAGCATTTCTGAGGGCTGGGACATGCCCGGTGTCTAATTCTGTTCCTTCTCATGTCAGTGCGGAACAACTTCATTCTCCAAAAGAGCCAGCCTAGGAGCATCTAGGCTCACGGGGTGTGGTAACACTAAGTGTCTTATTGAGAAAGAGTTTGCAAATGAAAAGAGTTGAAGGAAAAGTGTCTACACGGTCCCGCTGGGAAAGGACTTAAGCCAGCTGAGACATAAGCAGCCAGTGAGCCTGCAGGTGGGTGGGGAATGGAACATGTTGACCTGCCCTGCCCACGGCTGCTGATAGGTCTAGGAACATCAGTACAGCTGTTTGGCTAGAATCCCTGGCTCTGCATAGGTTGTCTGGCTGTGGAGCTCTAATAATAAAAATGGTAAAACGCTTACTAAGAGGCCACACCTTTCTGTCAGGAAAGCTTACCCACTACCACACTGAAGAGTTAGTGTCCTGGACACAGACTGTGTGTAATCATATATACAGGAAAGAAACATACTGCTTGACCCATTTCTTGTGCACTCTTGTCCTACATACTGGGCTGAGGCAACAGAAATAGAAACCTAACAACCCTTGCAGAGGGTCTAGTACAAGGAGTGCCCGCTAGGTTAGGGTTTGGATGTGATGTGTCACACACATCTGGGTTGAGTAGAGGAAGACAGGTATGCAAAGGCAAGAACAAGGGGACCACATGACCCGTTTGGAAAGCTGCAGCACCTCACTAGCTGTCACATGTCATGAGGCAGAGTGGCTGGAAACACAGGAAGAGGGCAGGGGTAGGTCACAGAGGGAGGGCCATCTGTGCTGTGCCAAAGAATGTGAACTTTTATACTTTGGGACATGAGGAGCCACTGCACAATTTTAAGCAGGCAACTGATAAGAACAGATTTCCAGTAAGAAGGGTAAAAAAAAAAAAAAAAGGCTTGGGAAAACGTGGTGGCAGGAAGGCTAACAGCAGCCTAAGGTAGCAGACAAGATGACTGTTCCAAGAATTGCTTGACACATGGAAGCGCCATGTAAATGGAACTGGACAAAAGCAAGAACAGCAACAATATCGCACACATTCAAGACTCTTCCGGGATTGGGCTGAAGGTGATGATGGTGGTGCAGAAGAATCATACCTGCAGGAGAGAGATTGACTGGCGGAGCAACAGCATGCAAGTGCTATTTATGGCCGGAGCTCTTGGAGCAATCATTTGGATGGATGGATGACAGACCCAAACAGGATGAGGGACTCCAGCAGAAATTAACTTCACTTTGTCTCAGCTGGAGCTATGGCGAATAGAGGAGGTATAAATAAGATACCTTGTATCTTTCATCTTAAGAGTTTAAGACTTTGTAAAAGTCATGGAGGCAGAGGAAGAAAAGGAGTAAAGAGAACTTGGGCCTGCCCGTGGTAGTAAATAAATTTGTTATTATGCATACAACAAATAAAAACATTACTATCTTTAGATTAACAAAGTAAAGGCTGATAAATTCATTACATAAGCACATGCACACAAAACAAACAAAAGCAACTACCGCTTCATTTGTGGTATTAATTCAGTTTAGCTGTCTTCTACACATAGTGGTTCGCCCCACTTAATGACAGGCACCAATAACTTCACCTGTAAGGTTAATTATTGCTTAACTAGAAAACATTCCCATCGAGTCTGTGTCATGAATACCTGGTCTTAGTTTTTATGAAATTACAGATCAATATAATCTCAGAACCTAAGTCCACACCGCTTTGCCAAAATAAACTAACCCAATTGATTGACCCCAATGATAGAGGAGATCATATTTTGGAAGATGCTATCATAAAATATAAGTATTTCAGACCCAGGCTCTTTGATGATGAAACTAGAGAAGAAAACGTCTTATCAAGTCACTGGAAGAAATGTCTGAGCACAATGAACTGGAGCCAGGAGAATCAGGTTCTATGTCATGCTTCCATTGGTGCCCAGTGTGACCTTGGGCAGGCCCCACCCCAGGCTTCCTTTGCTCATTTTCTTCCTCTGTCTCCATGTGGACTTTTAAGAAGTATTTATACTCTTAAGATGAAAGATACAAAGTATGCCACTTAAGTGGAATGGCTGAGTCACTCCACTCAGAATAGGCAGGAAGAGCCACCGACCATCCCCCACACCAACTATCTTTATCTGGGGGGTGCTGTTTCCCAGACACTGTGTCAACAAAGGGACTGGGTCACCTGGGCTACCTGTTTCCCAACACTCCAATGTAAAAAAGGAAAGTGGAAAAAGAAACTTGGTGGGGTGGGGTGGTGGGAGTGGGGTGCCTGACTCCTACGAGTGATCTCTATCTCCAGAGAGGATGTCTAAGGCTCAGAGTTTATTACAAATTCAGGAATGCTTGCAGGTAAGTTTGCATTTTCAATAATCACATGGCAGCCATATATTTTCACATGTGTGTAAGGTTCTGGGATCTGTATGATGTGTGAGACAACACCTCCCTCAGACAAGGCAGATATTAGGTTTGCAATGAGAACAAGAGGTCCCTGAAATTAAATCTTAATGCCCTGGCTAAGGTTGGAAGGCTGACTGGGTCAGCAGATGGCCTTCTTGCCTTTGCTGAAACCGTCTTTTGCTCCCCCTTTACCCCTAATTCTTTCATGGCACCTGAAAGAAAACTCTTGGGCAAGAAGCATGTTAAAGTCTAGGGTTCTTTGAAAATTTCAAACATGCTATTCTATACAGAGAAAGCACCCCCACCCCATACCTTATATAGAAATCTACTTAAAGCCGTGTCCATAACCACCCACAAAGGGGATAAGAAAGTGTCCATATAACAATGTATCTAAACTTGCCTTTGTGGATAAAGTGTTTTGTAAAACACAAGGTGCTATCCAAGTAGCAAGTGGTTTAGATTTATAGGGGTGGAATACTAATTTCTAGAACCACCCAGGCATGGCCACATTAAGGCTTGTCTAGCGAGTGAGTCAGGAGACTGAATTTTACTGTGGAGCTCTTGCCATTTCTTGAGCACTGCTTGTTCTAAGTCAGCTTTTCAGAATAGCACATCTAGAGGTGGGCGACGGCGACATCAACAAGGGAAGAAAACATCCTCAGTTACAAACTCTGCCTTTTGCAGATCACTTCCTTCAGCCTCAGCAAGCACCGAGGCTCAGCAAGCACCCCAGTCTGCATCTCCTTTAATCTCTGTCTATACCAGGGACCTGACCCTGGGCTGCCACACTGGGGAGAGAGGGGAGTTCTCGGTGGGCTGATCCTATGGTAAGTAACACGAACTCAAAATCCAGAGAATTCTCCTCAGTAAGAGAACCCTTGAGAACCTACCTAGAAACGTTGCTTCTTTGGCACAATTTCAAGTCCTGCTCTTTGTTTCTTTCAACTGTTGTTCTGACTTACAGTTTATTTCTTTGGACCCAATGGATTAAACTGCCTGAAATCTGGATTAAAAGACACCATACCTAAATGGCCGACTGTGTGTGGGGGTGAGGTGGGGCGAGGCAGGGAGATGTGATGTCAGGGGTCCCCTATAGCTTTCCAACTTTCTTCTTCTTGAGACAGGACCTTCTTAAACAGGGGGCGAACTGATTAGGCAAGACTAGCTGGCCACTGAGCACCAGGGATCCACGTATCTGCTTCTCTAAGGCTAGCATTACAGGACTACATCAACATGCCTGACATTCTGTGCAGGTTTGGAGGATCTGAACTCAGGTCCTCACACCTGTATAGCAATCATTTAACTGAGCTATCTTCCAAGTTGATTTTACTTTTTCTCCTCTCTCCCCACAGATCTTATGTACCCCAGGCTGGCCTCAAGTACCCTCTGCAGCTGAGAAGGACCTTGAGCTCCCGAGCTTCCGCTCACTTACCCCCAGCTACCAACTGCTAGGATTACAGGTGTACATCACAACATGTGGCCTTACTTTGGCCTGTCCCTGTTTATCTTTCCCACTGCCATTTTGTAGTTGTACCAAAGCTGCTCACATACACCCTACCTCCTACCTATTTTCTATTTCTCTGTTTCCAGGTAGCTTAAAAAAATAATATCCAGTCACTCTTCAAAGGGGTATCTGTGTGTTGCCATGAGCCAGTGGGGAACTTCACATTTACTGATCCTTATGGCATGGGTATTATTGAAGTCTGCACTTCACAGAGGAAAAAAGAATTCACACAACTAACTGGCGGCCAATAACCGGTTCAAGCAGGGAATTTTGAAGCTGAAGACCTAATTTTAAATCACAATTTTAAAGACTAGGAACATGGTTGTTTTGTACTCTTTAGAAGAAACTTGTAGGTAAATGAGAGAGGCCCTGGGTAGAAAGATATTAAGGAGTTACCCAGAATCTACTGCTCTCTACTAGCCTAATTTCAGATGTCCTAACTTTACTAAATAAAGGCCACATATAGAGCAAGAATTTTACATGTAAGAGAGATCATTAGTGGTGGTTTTAGATTACAGCTGTGAATCTTTTCTCCTAGAACAGAGATGAGTTTAAGGAAAAGCAAAGTCCCTCCAATGGCCCTCTATCCCTGGGCACGGAAAATCAGTGGTAAGGAAATGTGCTTATGAAAATGGTGTGGTTCAGACAGGCCTCAGTTAGTTACTTTTCTGATTCAAAGTTACTCCAGAAAGGGAAGATTTCTTTTGCCTCAAGGTCTGAGGGTCCAGGCCAGGTAAGTCATAGAGGCAGGAGTGTTTGACAGCTGGTCATGCGGACCCACAGTGAGGAGATAAATTCGGGTACCCATCTCAGTTTCCCTTTTCAGTCCTGAAACAAAGGCCATGGAACACTGTTGCTTACAGCTAGGGTCACTTTTCCCTCACAGACACCCCAGAGGTCGGCCTCCTGGGTGATTCTAGGTCCTGTCAAACTGACAATCAATCTAAAACCACAGACTTCGGTTGCTTTTTCATCAGTGTCAGAAAAGAATCTTCAAGGAAAAGAAACTGTATCCCAGGGGGGAAAATTATACATTTTCCTGTTCGTCATGATTTTTCTGGTTAACTGTCCCAGTGAAAATTAAGACGAAAATATCAGTGACAAGAGTGAGAATGGAACCAGGTACGGTGGTGGTGTATGCCTTTAGTCCCAGCACGGGAGAGGCAGAGACAGGCAGGGCTTTGTGAGTTCGAGGCCAGCCTGGCCTACTGAGTGAGTTCTAGATAGCCAGGGCTACACAAATAATAAAAATAAACAAACAAATAAATAAGTAAGAGTGTACAAAACCAGTATTCTTGTTATCTTGACAACCATCCTTGGCTTTCCTTAAAGATTTCTGGTTTTGTATCCAGTCTAATTGTTGATCTAGTACAAACCACAAGGCTCCCCTTTAAGGGCGAGTCCAGTGTCTGACTCTTTCTGGGCACTTGCCAGGACTCTGGACACAGTCTACAAATAGGGGTTGAAAACACTCACTCACTCTACTTAGGACTCCCATTTCTAAAGCCTGCATGACACTGATTACAATATCCATAAGAACTCTTGGGAGAAGCCATGCAGCATTCTCCACAGACAGATAAATGGCCTAGACTTTCCTTGTAGGAATAAAGAAGCCATTTGGGGAATAAGAACAGGATTCAGGACTCAGGCAAGGAAAGAGCAACAGGAACCCAGGCCATTGAGGCAGCCGAGGGAAAACTAGCAAGCCTCACATTTACCAACACCAACATGCTCAGATTTTTTATCCAGTTCATAACAGTCAAGAATTTTATATGCTGAGCATATGATAGTCATCTTTGAGGGAAGCAAGCTCAAATCTTCTAGTTCCCTAAAAAAAAAAAAAAAACCCTAAAATTAGAACTCAGTGCAGCTCATCTCTCCCTGGCTCATCCCTGAAGAGATCACTATTCAGCAGAGTTGGCTGCAGACTTCAAGTCTATCACAGCACAACAGCCAAGGCATAACGATCTGTTTCTGTGTTCAGGAATAATAACCAGATAAAGGCTAGATCTGCACATCAGAGTCGTCAGCTGTAAAGAAGCCATGGGAATGGGATCAACAGGTCACATTAAGCAAAATGAGACAGACTAACAAAGACAAGTATCACATTTTCTCTCATATATGGAGTCTAGACCTGGAAAGAGACATGCATGGGGTGTGTGTTTGTTTGTGTGTGTGTTTGTGTGTAAGAGTGTAAATGATTAAAGTATATCAGGTGCAAGTATGAAACAGTCACAAGAAGCCCATTACTCTGTCCAATTAATGTATGGTAAGAGGGCAAAACAAGAATTGGGTTCCTGAAGAGATGACCTCATGATTTAGTATTTCTGGGAAGCATGGCTAAGTTATCACAAATAAAGGATTTAATAACCTGTAATCACTCCAGATATGCAATGTAACTCTCTTCCCAGCTACAGGATCAGTGTGTCTTTCTGTCTCTGTGCAGGGGATGGTATCATGTTCATTATAAATAGAAGTCAATGGAATGCTTCCTGAGATAAATGATTCTAAAAGCACCTGAAAACTCACAGTTGTTCATGGGATTGCTAGGTTTTTGTTTTTTAGAGGGTGTGTGTGTGTGTGTGTGTGAGAGAGAGAGAGAGAGAGAGAGAGAGAGAGAGAGAGAGAGAGAGAGAGACAGAGAGAGAGAGAGAGAGACAGAGACACACAGAGAAAATTTATAATATAAAACAAATATATAATTTTAAAACGATATTGTCTTTAAGATTATTAACTGACTCAATGGTTTTGGACTTTAAGGGAATGAAGAGAACTCAGATTTGTTCACTGAACATCACTCCAGGCTGAAGACAATTCCTGTTTTCAGTTGAGGAATTACATCTATGCAGCTGGTTAAGGGAGGCTGCTTAACTTGAGCCATCTCAGCAAAGGTTCTTTCCCTTTGAAGAACGCCAGAGGAGGTGCGCTCTGCTTCCCTCTGCTTCCCCGTAACTGCTCCATCTTAACAATTTGCATTTTATTTTGGACCAGGGCAACTGTAATGGTAAATTGGTCTGCTGTCTTTAATCTGGGACCAGCAGCAAATCATTTTTAATAGCCCTTAATTCCCAGTCTAATGAGGTACCTGCATTCAGTAGTGACTCAAACATGTACTGCCGAAGGGTAGAGTGGATGATTCACAAAGAAGAGACGGAAGAAAGCCATTAGGTAACCTTAGGCAGCCTCTACCAGGCTCAGGATGACTCCCCACAGCCCAGCTTCTAGGACCAGTTCCCTCCATTTTCTAGCTGTCCAAAGAATGTAAACACTAGCCTTTCTCATAGGCTATGCATCACCCAAGTCCACCCTCACCTAGTTCTCTTCCAGCTCCCAAATATTTGGTCTCAGCTGTTCACAAACACTCACATATTTAGAGAAATGATAGCAAGAAAAGAAATTGGAACAATGCATTTAAAGAACTGGAAAAGGCCCCACAGCCTGGGCCCCACTTCAGAGCCTTCTCTGTTTTCTACTTTTTCCTTCAATCTTGCTTTCTTCCCACTGCTTTCCCCTGGCCGCTCTCCAGCTGTTCCACATGTGGAGTTGAGTTTCTCATGGCATGAACAATTGTTCTTGGTGTGATCATACTTGACATGCGTGGATTCTGGACCTTTCCTTCTGCCTTTCTTGCTCTCCCTTGCTCCCCTCCCCCTTTCTCCTTTTCTTCCCCTCCCCCTCCTCTGCTCATTACAGAAACTCTATTTGGAACATTATGGACATTGTAGTCTGAAGAGATGTCATTCCGTTCAATTCAATTTAACCTACAGTGTACAAGAACAATGGTAGTTTTGAAAGTCTTGCTGAAGGCCCTAAAGCTTACATAGTTAACATGTGACATGGATTTCATCCTTTCCCCTTCCAATGTGCTGACACCATCACCATCAATATCAGCTTCCGACTTTTACGAAAGTCAGCGTAGGAGACAGAAGGAGTAGCTCAGCAGTTAGGAGCACATGCTGCTCTTCTAGAAGAAGACTCCAGCTCCACTTCCAACACCCAAGTCAGGTCGCTCACAGGTACCTGCAACTCCAGCTCCAGGGACCCAGTGCCCTTTCCTGGTTTGCACATGTGTACATATACATGCACTCGTGCATGTGTGTGTACGTGCACACACATATATTAATATGTGATATAATAACAAATAATAAACTAACTTCATAATACTGCTAAGTTACTTTCATTTACTTCCTTTTTATTTATTTATTTGTGTGTGTGTGTAATTACTAATTGGCCTTTTCCAATTTCCTGACAGATGTACCAATTTTTTTGGCTATTGTTTTAATCACTAGTAAATCAACAATAAATTTTTATTGTTTTTTTAAGATTGCATTATTCTACGGTCAATTTACTGAGAATAAAACTCTTATCTCAACTTGAGTTCTGACTTTGGAATTTGCTTCTTTGTGGCTAAAATGATTCTCATGATCTCAAGACCCAGAACTGGGAAAAGACTGGGCTTGTAGCTAGCTAAACTACTTCATTAAATTACGGGAACTGTCTGCCAACTCCCCCTGGCATGTGTAAAATCCATCTCCACTGAGAGCAGGACCCACTCAAGAAGGCCTTTTCTACTTCCAATGGAAGGGAATCTCCCAAGAATGGAACAAACTCTGTCCTCACCAGAAACCTTACTTCCAACACTGCAGAAACCAACTACACCCCATGCAACTGTCTACACCAACTGTGCTTAATGTATATACACTTAAATGTTATACAACCACCACCACGCCGGCCTTTCACCTTACAAAAGGACATTCTTAAACAGCAATTCTCCATTTCCTTCACTCTCAGCCTCTGGCAGGTCCCATTCTGATTTCTGTCTCTGTAAGTGTTCCTACTCTTGAGTGCCACAGATAAGGGGAAATGATAGAAACAGGAGACCAGGAGCCAGGCAGGCTGTTTTAGGGCCAGGGACCTTAATCCTTGTCAAAAAGCATGACTCTGCCAGAAGGCAGGATTGTCCTTTGCTTTGTCCAGAGATGCCGGAAGTGATTGAGGCTCTATCTGGTCTTGGTTTGGTTTCTTGTCATCTTTCTTTTGCACAGCTGCCTGGGAGCTGCTGTGAGGGTGTGACAGTACCTCCAGTTCAGATGACACCACCATCCAGTTTGTATTGTGACAAATGGGACTATGAACACAGGTATATTACACACTTGCTCTTTATAATGACATTTTCAAACATATGCACACATGCCTGCACACATACACACACACACACACACACACACACACACACACACACACACACACACAAATAGAATGTATAATAAAACTGGACCCATGTACTCAATATCAATCCCTTGTCCAAGGACTCCAGATTTCAAAGACGCAAAGACAGCTTAGTTCCGGATGTTCACTAGTAAGAATGTTCCCACGTGACTGGGAAATGACGCCCCCGTTGTGACTAGTCTTTGGGTCTCATCATATTAATCTCTTGTAACCACAGAACTCAGAAAGCATGTCGTCCTCCAATTTACGATTCTGATTGCAGATCCCCTTCACCCCCACTCCTAAGGCAGGGTGGCCTTTATTCTAGCCTGGCCTCAAACCTCAAACTCGCTATCTAACCAAGGATGATTCTGAACTGCTGATGTCCCTGCCCAGTTCTCTTCAGTGCTGTGACTGCAGGTGTACCACCATGCCCATTGTAACACAGCCCAGGGTTGGAACCCAGGGCTTCCTACAGTGCTAGGCAAGCATGCAGCCAATGGAGCTACATTGTGGCCAGTCCCCTTTCAGAAATTCTATGTAAAAGCAGAGAGCAGCCTTCTTCAGCTCCATTCTAAAATGTACAGCTTACTTGGATGAAGTTCATTCACTTTTGCATATGGCCTTATACTCCAGTCTCCAAAAGGAATGGGAAGGAATGGTTGCCAGAAAACAAACAAACAAACAAACAAACAAACAGAAACAAATGAAAACAGACCAGAGGGGAAACTATTACTTGAAAAAGCTATACCACCAGTCCTAAAAGACCAGCTCAAAGCCTTTGAAGATATAACAGGATCGGAGGAAGACGACACAGCCTGCGCGGTGGGCCTGTGCAATCTGCCCTGGCGAGGATTCAGCTCTTACCACACACCGAGCAAAGGAGTTCACACCCTTGGATCTCATTTTCTGCCTCCGTGAAATGGAGAGAATAAAACATACTTTGTTCAGTTAATGAAGGATAAAAGAGTTTGGAAGTGGCCTGGCATATGAGATACTGCCGTGAGTCAAGGGGTATGTGTTACAATGCACATGCTGTCAAATTCATGTGTAGTTATCCTGTAATGAATCTGAAAGGCGGGTCTTAGATTTCTTTTGCATCACGAGAAGAAAAGGAGAAAGAGATTAAAAAAAAACAAAAACGGACATCCTAGTTTCCTCTTAGAATATAAGTCATTGTGCTCTCTGAACATTTGGAAGATGTCACAGTTGTTAGACCGGTCAGCTCATTGCTGATATGATACCACCATGCCCCGCAGACCCTTCCTGAGGAGGCACTTGTGTACATGTATGTGTATGTGTGTGTGTGTGTGTGTGTGTACATGTGTGTACATCCCTTACAGTTTGTAAAGCTAGATGTTGGCAAGAAAGAGACACAAAATCGCTAGAACCGATGCTCTGTCTCCTTGAGAAACCAACAGTAACCGTGCCCATAGGCAGACAAGTACACAAGGCCAAAGGCTGGAAAGCCTCATTTTGGTACAGAAAAAATGAGACTCACAGAACAATGTGAAGTAATTAGTGTTTACAAAGAACTTTGATAGGCTCATGCAAAAGGCACTTTGAATGTAAACATTTTCAGGGCACTTGTTTTGTGAGACCAGATTGAAAGCAGGGTAGTAATTAGCATGGTAGGAAGCCAGAAAGGGTTTTAAAGAAGGTATGTTCCCAGATGTCCCCTGCTGAACAAGAGGATGCCAACAACCCATTGTAATCAAATGATTACTGACTAAAACTTGCTCCTCGGGTGGGCATCTGTGTAGATGATACATCAGGAAACGTGGAAATATGAATGTATCCAGCTCCAGAGAAGCCAAGGCCTCTGTACAAGTAAGCTTTAAATATATTGTAAAAACTCCAATTAATTTCAAGTGCTAACAGCCTTACTAAGATGGAAATTCTTAAGCAATTAGCTTCATTCCCAGCAGGATCAAATGCAAGCAGCAGCCAAGGCGGTTTAGCACCCAAGCTTGGTGTGTTCAAGCTGATGGAATTGAGTGTGGGTATGGTGTGGATATTCCACATATGTACATGCTCGTGCTCGTGCACACACACACACACACACACACACACACAAACAAACACACACACATATAAACACACACACAAACACATACACATACAGCCCCATGGGTGGGCACAGGGTAGGTATTTTCTGGAAACAGATGTACCCAGTTTAAATTCAAAGTTTTGCTTTTGAAAAAAAAATCAGGAATAAACTAAATTTTTAAATATTTAAATTGTATCTCAGATGCCCCGTCACGAACGTTCTTGCAAGTGAAGATTTTTTACAACGAACTGAAAAAGTGTAGCTGCATCATCTGCAGCACTGAGTTTGCTTTGTTGTGTTATTTGGGATTTTTAAATGAAAACAGAAGCAAACAATAAAAATAAAACAAAACCACCTTTCTTCTTCGAACATATATTTTTTATTACATATAAGTACATGGTAGCTGTCTTCAGACACCAGAAGAGGGCATCAGATCCCATTACAGATGGTTGTGAGCCACCATGTAGTTGCTGGGATTTGAACTCAGGACCTCTGGAAGAGCAGTCAGAGCTTTTAACCACTGAGCCATCTCTCCAGCCCCCTCTTTGAATATTTAAGTTCAAAGTATCATATTTTCTTAAGTGTAATTTCTAATCTGCTCTGGGATTGATTTAACTTATTTACTATCCCGCCCAAGAATACAACTCCAGTTTTGAAATGGAACCAAAGGGCTAAGTTATCTGAGTTTACTGTGAGAATTTATTTTTTTACAGTCAAACTTTAGAGCTCCTGTTACCTACTTGGTAGGGAATATGTACCCTTTTGGATTTAAAGAGAAGGAAGGAATTTCTATGTTGAAGGGAGTGTAAGCAGCATGGGGGTGTGACTCAGTCCAGGCAGGCAGGATACATAGGGAGAGGGAGGGACAAATGTGTCAACGCCACAATCGACTAGAGACATTTGCTATAACTCCCATGGGCTGCGTAACAGTTCACAGTTGAATTAAGGTTCTCAAACTTTCTTGATCCATGGATTCGTTAGTCTTGGAAAGTTTTCACAGTGTCTCTTGGCCAAACAAAATACCTAGTAGCTCATTTATTAAGTAGTTAGGTTTATTCTCATGTAGCTGCCCTTGCAAGCTAGGAGGAATCTGAAGAACACAATACTAAGTTAAAAACAAAAGCGTACAGTTATTTTTAAGTCACAAGTCCTTAGGAAAGGACACGCACATCTGTCAGGCCCTGTGCAACTTCTCAAGTCTTAGGGTCAGACTGGATGCTTCCGATTGCACTGCTTACCCTCGATTACCCACCACATAGTATTTGCCTTTTATGTCCCCAAACTCGACTTTAGAGGGAGATGACAACAGCAAAAGGAATGTAGCGCCACCTAATGTTGAAACTGTGAACTACGCCAAGGTACTAGTGTGCTGGGGGTGGGGGTGGGGGGTGGGAACAAGGGAGTCCGAAAATCAACAACTATTCCATGCTTTATTCTAAAATTCCAAATATCTTCTATGAAGTGACCACGGTACCCCGGAGTGGGAATTACAAAGTTGAACAGTAAGAAGGGACTTTTCCTTTTCCTGTGTGATGGGAGTCCTGTGCTAAGATGTTAGAGCGTGTCTAGCCCAAACTGGTGATTTCTTACTGTGAGATGACCTTACCCCTCTAAAAACACACTACAGATCCTCTGACTTCTATGCACTGGTTCCATTTGTCATTGCTGCTAAACTGCTGAAAGTGTGTGTGTGTGTGTGTGTGTGTGTGTGTGTGCGCGCGCGCGCGCGCGCGCACGTGTGTGCATGCGTGTACAAAACTGAATCTATACCAGTTTTGCTATATACCTTATCTTCAGATGAAAGTGCTGACACCCAGATAGTTTACGCTTTGACAAAGTTTGTGCAGCAACCCCCATGCAAAGGCATTAAAAAACATGTTCAATTTTAGCTTTCCCCACAAGTTTCTACGATGAGGTGACTTGTTTAGTTTGTATTAACTAGAACCTATTTATGTGACCATTATTTTGTGTTGCGACACAACCTAATATCCAATACCAACACTGCCATTGGGTTAACCATTACAGATACCGTTGGTCTCTAATGAAAAAGTACTAGATATCTAGGCACAATGGCCAGAGGCATTGATACACATTATGAAAGGTTAAACATTAAATGGCTAAATGCTAGACATTAAACATTTGCTTTGTGACGAGTCATTGGAAGCATTAGCTCAGGATGTTAAGTGGAGACCATCCGTTTCGGTTACAGATAGTGCCCTCCAGTAAGCACAAAGTGGAGTTTTCTTTTGAGAGATGGCCTCACCCTTGGTCCCTCTAAAGCAGAGACCCTTTCCAAAGCATCTGCCTTCTCTGCGTATGACCACTGTTGATAAACCGCTCAATGAGTCTATAAAGCTGGGTTCGAAATTATCTCAGACTTTCCCTTTTCCCATTTAAGGTCTTTATTTGAGGTGGGTGGTGGGTGGAGAGATTGAAACAGCAGCTCATAGCCATGGCTGGCCTGGAACTCACTACATAGCCAGGTTGGCTTGAAACTCTGGCAGGCCTCTGGTCTGCCTCCCGAGTACTGTGGGTGGCAGATATGTGCTACCAAGCCTAGCCTTTTTCACCTTTTAAAACCAACCCTGGCCAGCTATGACCCTGCCTTTTAAACTTCCTACACAATTCACCTCACTTCCCATTTCTTTTACCCCAGGGCTCTTCTCTTTCTCCCAAGTTTTATCTGCAGACTTACTTTCCTCTCTGCTACTTTGCAAAGGCCTCCCACACAAATTTGGTAACAGCAATTTAACAGAATGCCTCAGGTGGGATAATCAGCCATCATGATTCGTTAGTCAAGTCCTGGCTGAATCTGGGACTGGTGATGGTTATCTCCTCAGGATGACGGCAAAGGCCATCAGCAGTCCCAGAAGAATTGCAGGGGGCAAACTCCATTCAGTTGCGTTAAGTGGGTCAATTTTTAATCAGCAAGGCCCAGAACTACATTACCAGCATGGATGAGAATGAACTCAGCTCTAATGGCAGTGTGCTCATTGCTAAGATTTCTGTGGTTTGCTGCAGTGGGGAAGATCCGAGGTCCTAACCCAGTGCAGTTGGGCAAAATGAACCAATGGAGAGAGACGGCAGGAAGGACGTTTCATGTTGTGACCACAGCAGCTCTGAGGCCCGGAATTCTCCTACTGAAGATTTGTATTCTCTTATTTTCAGACACCCTGCCATATAGCGTTCTATCTCAGGGGCATTTTAGCTCATTTAAGAAAAAGGAAGAAAGAAAGGAAGAAAGAAAGAAAGAGAGAGAGAGAGAGAGAGAGAGAGAGAGAGAGAGAGAGAGAGAGAAAGAAAGAAAGAGAGAGAGAGAGAAAGAAAACCCAACCAACAAAGAAAACAAAACCAAACCCTAGAAGCCTTTTCCAGTGGCAAAGTCATTTAGAGAATTTAGCTTCTGATGGCTGAAATGATGCAATGTAACAATATGAAATTCTTTCATAATATTTAGGAATACATTATTACTGGTAGAAACAGTGATGTTTCTTAACAAACCAAGAATTTCAGGGACAGACCACCCAAATGTATTATTATATAAAGATGTCAGTTACATAATTACATGAGAAAACAACACATTTTACTTTTTTTGTTTTTTAACAACAATTATCCTCCCTGGGGAAGAGGGGCTGAATTAGCTGCTGAGCGGAGAGGTTCCTAGGGGCACCAATTATCTCAGACACATTCAAACCAGGGAGAGAGAGAGAAAGAGAGAAGCTTTTTCTTAGCCCTGTCCTCAACTTCTGCCCTGTCTGAAAGTGGCTCCGTGAGACCACCAACAGCGATCATGTTCCAAAACTCCAATGCACAGTGGAACACAGACCACACTGCCTCCCTCATCCTACGTTTTACTTTTCTTCTTTGTCTAGAATTATTTAAAAGGTCTTCTACTGGGCTGAGATGTGGCTCAATGATAAAGCACTTCCTCAGTACAGAGGAGATCCTGGGAGCACAGCTCTGAAGGTCCCTGCACCACAGATCCCCCAAATGCTAGGACAAGGAATGCTGAGCATGCAGGATTCACTCTCCCATAGGAAAGATGTAAGAATGCTGGGGGCTGAGTGTTTAAGAGCCTGGTGATCTGGGATATCTCAGGGTCAGGCCTTAGGAAGCTCCTACAAGCAGAACTGGAGACAGCGAAGTCTAAATGACCCCTACATTATCAGTATAGCCAGAGGTTTCCCGAAAGCTCCCATAACCAAGACCAGAGGTAGCTAACAGCCCAGATGACCTTTACACTGTCTGCATGACTGAGACTGGGCCAGGCCCTTCCTTAGGCCTTTAAGCCACTACAGGCAGCCTATCTCTAGAGGCCACCCATCTTCTTGGAAGTTATGACATATACCCTGAATTAAGTTTCAATGTAATTGTGCTTCCTTGTGCACCAGAAATTGTACTACACTAGGTAGTTTTTATCCAAGTTAAACTGTTTAAATTTGTTGTGCACAGAACAGGGCTCTCTAGAACAGTGGCTTTCACCCTTCCTAAGGCTGTGGTCCCTCAACAGTCCCTCATGTTGTGCTGACCCCAACCATAAAATTATTTTCATTGCTATCTCATAACTATAATCTTGTTGTTGTTATGAATCACAATAAAAATGTTTGTTTGTTTGTTTTTTGTTGTTGTTGTTGTTTTTGAATAGAGGGTTGCCAGAAGGGTCATGACCCACAGGTTGAGAACCACCACTCAAGCAGGTAGGTCTGTTCCAGGTTGACAAAGTCAATCTGAACTGAGTTTTTATTCTCACTTTTTCTCAGTTCATTTCCCTGCCAGACACCAGCAGAGCCTCCCCCTACCACTCCCTCCCCCAAGGAGACCCTAGGCTCTACCTGGAGCACTGTGAAAAAAAAAATACAGGTAAGTGTAAGCTTCTCATTGTCTAATGAGCTCTGAGCAGTGCTTTAAAAGTGCCGTAGAGAGGAGAGTATGAAATGTTAGTTGTATTTAGAAACATCTCTGGGTATTGGGATCACATGATTGGTGCATAGATACATCAATCACTGCTTGGCTTTGTTGCATTTTGGGGGAGATATATTGAAGGTTTGACATCAGAAAAAAAAAAAGAGTTATATTAGTAATGTCCAGGTTGCCAATATAGCTAAGAAACCCATAGCTCATCAACACAGTACAAACAGCAAAGACAAGACAGTTCCATCAAAGTGCTAAGCCTCTCAAAGATGAGGCTAATGGCATGGCCTGAGACAGGGGCATTCTTCCTATTGCACGCTGGTCTTATTCTGGCCTTAGTCCATAAAACTCATAGTGCTTCCTAGTCATAGTGACCATCAAAGACATTCCCATATGCTTTCAGTGGTCCCATAGGCAGGAGCAGTACTTTTCCACATGGAAACCAGTAACATAAAGAGTTTGTATCTACAAAAAGAAACAAAACCAAAGATAATGGCGATACATGTTCGAGTTGTATATATGGTTTAGGAGGCATGTGTGCTTGTTACAGCAGCCAATATTTGGAATGAACCAAGGTGGCCAGCAATGGATGGAGAAGTACAGGATGTGTGGCATTTTATGTGTGTGGAGTTTTAGTCATCCAGGGAACAGACAAAACTGGAATTCATCATGGGAAGTGAACTAAGCCAGACTGAGAAAGACAAATACGGCATATTGTTTCTCACATATAATACATAGGATTTTAAACTACATGAATATAGAAAGGAGATTATTAAGAAAAGGGAAAGGGAGTGCAATGGGGAAGGGGAGAGGTAGGAGAGACAATAGGCAGTGAAGGTGACAGAAACACATGTCTTCATTATGCTCCTTACTTTGATCTATGAATCTATACAAATAAAATCCTGCAAGAAAAAAAGGGATGAGTATGGGGTGGGAGTGCATTTTAGTAACTAGATCCAACTCTACTTCCTCATGGGCTTCTTCCAAGGAATGTGCACAGCAGGACGGCTACTCTAGAAGCCTAAACTGACCTAAGGAAGTGGGCGAACATCATCCTTCTCTTAGACTGTTACTTGACTTCAGTCCTGCCTCCTAGCTGGGGTCCTCAGCTATGGGGAATGAATTGTAGAACAGTGTCCTGTCCTCTGGGACTGATGTGCCACCCACAGAGGGGGCTCCAGGTGAAGAAACCTGAGTCTCAGGGTAGACAGATGAAGCCTGAACACAAACTCTCAAGCCCAACCCCCTCAGCAGGTAACTGCCAACAAGAACCTGGAAAGTGTTCACAGGATCTCATTAGCAGGTCAAAACTATGATTTGAGCAGCTTTTCAATTCTTCCATCTTTACAACAGAGGAAAGAGGAGATCAGTGGGGAGAGAGCCAGGGGCCAGTCTTCATCTCCAATTTAAACATCTATGTGTTTTCACATCTATGTGTTTCACCAAGAAAGACATGAAGGGCTTGGAGAGACAGCTCAACTGGCAAAGTCCTTCCTCAAAAGAATGAGGTCTTGAGTTCAAGCTTAAGACCTCATGTTTACAGAGTTGGTGTGATGGCATGCATTTGCAATCCGTGCATTTAGGAAGCACAAACAAGAGGATCCTGGGTCTTGCTAGCCAGCCAACTTACTCTACTTGGTAAGCTTCAGGCCAACAAGGAGACCTTGTCTCAAAAACCAATTCCTGAGCAACAAAGTCTAACTCGATTAGTTTCTCCATGCATATACATGTGTGTACTCGAATAACACACACACACACACACACACACACACACACACACACACACACACACACTGAAAACTACTATTTCCAACAATGCTGATTTGTTAAGCATTAGGTCCTCAAGGCTCACAGTTGCTTAGTACTGTAGTCTCCCACCTTACATATTGACCGGGACCCTCTTGGAAAAGAGAAAACGTGACTTCTTAGAGGGTGTGCTGGAAGAGCACTGATCGTTGGCTCTCCCATTAGCTAGCTGAGCCATTTAAATGCCTCCTGCCCCAGTTTCCTAGACAGTGGGCATGGAACTAGAACCCATGAAGAAATCTCCACCCAAAACTGGGCTGCACAGAGACTTTGTAGGATATCTGTGAAGGACAGAGTTCACTTTCTCTGTTTTCCTTATGTGCTCAATGTGTCTCTTTAATGGAAGCTTTCATCCAGTCAAACACCAGGAATAATGGAGTGTTTACAGACAGGCCGTGAGCCTCAGTCCTTTGGTTTCTTGCCTTTCATTCTTCTAATCCTCTCTTCAACCTGCCACCCCTTGTGTCTCTTTCCTTCCTTCTTTCCTCTGCTCCAGTTGTACTTAGCATCCTGAGAGTGGCTATTGTAGACAGGGCACTGTAGCTCAATATGGAGGAGGTAGAGGTGAGCACACATGAGTCCTATATATAAAGCACCTCCACGTTTCAGGAAGATAACTCTGGCAGAACCACACAGGTCAGGTTATAGACAGACATGCACAGAAATAGCACACTTTCTCAGAGAGGAGGGCATGGAGCTCAACTTGAGAGCCGGGATGCTACCCGGTATCAATCCAGAGTCAGGTACCTGATCCATGATGGCCTGATTGTGGAAGAATGCAAACAGAGGCTGAAGGGAGGAAGCAAGTTGCTGGGTGAGGTGGGAATCAGAGAGGAGGTTTGTGAGTTCGAGGCTAACATGGGCTATAAAGGATGATCCTGTGCCAAAGACAAAGCCACCACTGCCACCGCCGCCAGTAACAACAACAACAAAAAGGAGTGGTGCACGGTGCTAAAATAAGCTGAGAGGCATGGGAAAAAGCAAAGAAAATGGCACATAAAGTAGGTATGAACAGACAGCAAGGGATGGAAGCAGAGGTGCTGCTCATCGGAGACCCCAGAGAGCAGCAGCTGTCACTTCTGCACTCCAGGGATGGAGGACCACCCTTAGAGAATGGCAGTGAGCAGGAACTGCAGAGTAGAAGGTGGCATCATAGGTGACTCTGTTTTCTTTCTTTCCCATCCCCCACCAATCACTGAGTTTGGAGAAGACTTGAACAGGCTTTCAGGTCAAGGAGAAGAACGAACCATTTACCTCTGCTGTCTATTTCCCAGGGAACCCAATGATACTGACTCCTGGTTAGGGGTTTTGGTCTTTTGATACAACATTCTTCTGGTAACTAGCTGCATGTGGGTAGGACCTTGGTACATGGTATGAACACTAAATCCACTCACCCCAATGCCTTGATGTATCTGTGTTGCTATGAAACTGCTAGTGGCTGATACAAGCTTAGTTCATCTGGGAACAGGGGCTCTTAACTGAGAAAATGTATCTATGGGATTGCCCATTGGCAAGGCAGTAGGGCATTTTCTTAATTGATGACTGGTAGTGGAGAGCCCAGTTCATTGTGGGTAATGCCAATCCTGAGCTAGTAGCCTGGGTTCAGTAAGAATGCAGGCTGAGCAAACCCCGTGTGCAGCACTTCTCCATGGTCTCTGCTTCAGTTCCTGCCCTGACTTCCCTGGATGAAGAGAAGGAATGAGTCCTTCATGGAGGTACACTCTTTTAATTGAAGCATTTGGGAGACAGAGGCAGATGGATCTCTGTGCGTTCAAGTTCAGCCTGGTCAACACAGCAAGTTCCAGGCCAGCCAGAGATCTATACTGTGAGACAGTCTCTCTCTCTCTCTCTCTCTCTCTCTCTCTCTCTCTCTCTCTCTCACACACACACACACACACACACACACACACACACACACACACACAAAGGGAGAGAGAGAGAGAGAGAGAGAGAGAGTACGGTGAAATAAAGTCTTTCCTCCCCATGCTTCAGGTCACAGTGTTTTATCATAGTAACAGAAAAACTAATGAGGACAGTGGGGTTGTGACCAAAAGAGGCAAATTATCACCTTCCATGAGAGTTGAAACTGGAGAGAATGAGATGCTAATACAGGCTGGAGAGATGGCTCAGAGGGTAAGAACACTGTCCTCTCTTCCAGAGGATCCTCGTTCAATTCTCAGCATCTACACGGCAGCTCATAACTGTCTGTAGCTCCAACTCCAGGGGACCCAACACCCTTACACAGATATGCATGCAAGAAAAACAGCAACATGTATGTTAAAAAGGAATCTTATAAGAAGGAGGAGGAGAAGCTAATATGACCACTGATCTAGACATCTTGAGTAGAAAAATAGGCAGCTATGTTTGAAATGTGAGGCTTAAGTCTGGGTCTCACTTACAGGTGACGGACAGTGACTTTACTCCTGAGATGTGAACAGACACTAGCTGGACAGATACTGTGGGGAGCCGAATGCAGACGCCATTACAAGATGGCACTTGCTCCCTCACGGTTTGAGGTAAACAACTCCATATATAGTAATGCTCTTGTCAGCTAAGGCGCTGCACCCTGCTCATGCGCAGTACATAACCTATCTCTGGCCAATCCCGAGGCCTCTGGTGTCAGCAGACTGGTGACAACCAATCATGGCAAGCCTGTACGCGCTTCTCCCTATATAAGTGGACAGCTAGGGTAGTTTGGGGCCCCTCGCTTCCTGCTCTCCCCTTCAACCAAGAGGCTCCCACAATAAAGCGTGATCTGAGAAGAATCCTCTGGTGGTGGTCGTCTTTCCTCGCTGGTCGAGGAGCGCGCCGCAAGATACAATTCCCTTCAAAGTTGGATACTGTTGAAGGTTTTGTTCTAAATTAATCTCTTCCAATATGGTTCTGGGGACTAAACTCTAGGCAGATTTGGAGCTCTACCACGGAGCTACAGTTCCAGACTCCTTCTCTATCTTCTTTGTTCCTCCTTCAAAATCTCCTTCTTACTATGATAGGCTGATTTGCTCCGGTGCCACAGACTGGCATCTCTGAAACTGTGAGCTAGCATGAATCCCTTGTCTTTATAAGTTGGTGACAGTTATCTTGGGTATTTGATAGAAGCTTGTAACACATTTGTCCAGCTAACAAGTAAGGAAGCAGGGACTAATGGCCAGCTTCCCCCCATGCCTACGTTTATGCTGCACACAAGGCAAGAAGCTGGGCCAACTACGGATAACGCTGCAGCTTACGGCTTCCTCAGAGGGCCAACGCTCTTAGTTCAGGAGCTGGACCGAGGTGGAATCTGATTGCTGAGGCCTTTTGCCATTGTGTTTTTCCAAAGCAAATTAAAAGCAAACAAATCCATTAGGAAACAAACCAGGAGCCTCCTAAGGATGGCTGCCCGTCTTTCTGTGGTGGCATCTAAGACTCAGGATGCAAACCAAAGTTTAACATCCCGGGCTATCTTTGGAGCTTGCTTCAGACACTGCATTTCTTCAAGTCATTACCTGTTCCAAGTCTTTACACACTGTTCTTCTCTTCCCAAATTCTGAAAAATGTCTCCTTAATAAATTTGATTTATATAAACTTGCTCAATTTCTTTCTAACTTGAAAAGGTTTTCAGGGTGACATGTTAGATCATGTAGTGATCATACCTGTGCCCAAGATTGGCTTTGGGAGTGTGCAAATGCCCTGCATGTCCACACAGGACCCTACCTTTGAAAGGCACTTAGGCCAAGAAGTGTTGTGTGCTAAGAACTCTGTGGACACTAGACTGGACTTTCTGTCGTTGGTGGTGATAAGAAGGCTTGAACCCAGGACTTTGCACACGCTACCTCGGAGCTCTGTGCAACCTGAGCCTGGAAGTTTTTAGTAATTTCATCTTTGACCCTGTGTTCTGTAAGGATAGTCTAATGGGAAATGGGAGCCTGGGCAGAGGAACATGGACAGAAAACATTTTTTAAGGGCATTTTTAAAGCAGCTTCGGGATGAGAATATTTCTAGTTTGGGGTAGGACCCATCGATTAATGTAACAAGCACTGGTAAATCCTCCCTCACAAATGAGTTTGCGTGCCTGTGTACTTCTCACTGTGTTGAACTCACCTTTGTTGGGATTTTTCATGTCCTTCTCAGGGTACACAGAAGGAACTCTATGTACATCAGTAAAGCCAGCCCACCACTAAGTTAGGGTTCTGTGATGAAAGCTGCTATCCTTTCTCAGACACTGTAAAAACCATCACACTCCTCCTGCTATGGCAAGCTACAAGAATAATGACCCCTGCCTCATCTGCTTGTGAAAAGAAACACTTGGAATATTAAAGCAATGAGAAGTGGCAGAGTATTAGCTTTGTTTTTTAAGGGCTTTATCTTCTCTGAACTTTTGGTTATATCTGAGCATCAAAGTGCGTGTTCAAGTTTTACCATTAGATCCCAAACAAGGCAGCTAACTTTTCCTAAGGGTTGACTGCTGCTTCACGAAGCAATGATTAATTTGAGTCAACAAATGACTGAGTGACCTCCTCCCTCTAATGCTTACCTCCCAGAGTGAGTAAAAGGGGCTAGCAGCCTCTGGTGGTCTAGAGTGTAGTATAGTAACTGAGCTCACTTCCATCTCAGGCTCCAAGGCTGTTTCACCTGATATTATTGCTGGACTCCCATGCTGGTCCATCAAAGGCTCTATCTGAGAATATAATTTATAGCCAATCATGCAAGTCCACTATTGACATCTATACCCAAGATAATGCCACAAAAAGCCAAGCAGCTCTTAATCCAGTCCACAGTGTCTCTCTAATAAGACTACAGATTCAACAATTTTCCTGTTTTGGTGAGTGTCCTGGGCTACTAAGAGAAATATCCCAAGCCCAGGGCACTTGGGAGAAAGTGAACGTCAATTTAATAATAATAACCTCTTTCCATTTAGGTGTCCTCTATCTTAATGCAGGAACACGAAACCAGTGGCAGTGGCTGAGGGCAAGGCCTTGAGCTACAAAGGTTAACTGTCCGGCATTCAGGACTGGGAAGTTCAACAGTAGGAATGGGGTTTGGGGAGATGACAGGAAGGCTGTCAGAGTCTCAGTTGTAACTTTTTCCACAAGCTTAAAAGAAGTTGTTGATGTTTAACATTAGCGGTAATAACCTAAGAAAGACCAAACGGACACTATTGAGATATTTTAGGCAGAGTGATCAAGAAATGGAGAGCATACTCTATTCACACTGACTAAACCTAGCATGCTTCCAAAAAAAAAAAAAAAAAAAAAAAAGAAAAATCAGATTTGGAACAAATTTTGGCTAAACACGATTCCTCTGTTTTGCAAGAAGGAAACAGAAGCACATAGGCATAATCAGTAATTTTAAACTCGCCTATTAATTCAGAGCACTGATCGCTAACAGATGCATATAGTTGCAAATTTCTCCAGCAATGTTGACAAGTCCTGCATTGTGGATTTCCACTTCTGCCCAGGATCTATGTCTCTACATTTCTAATTACATCCAATATTAGTTATTTTGGGTACCTTGGTCAGCTTCTCTTGACCAGTCAGATACTGATTTGTAAGAAGGCCCGAAAAGAGGTCCTAAGCTAGGTCTTCAATGGTATTTAAGACATTTCTACTAAGCAAAGGGAGCACAGGGCTGGTGTTGGGTAGGCATCAGGAAATGTTTTGTTCTTAGACAATAGTTTGGAAGCTGGATGTGGAAGACCCAGCTTGCAGCTCAGGAATTCTGGCAGAGGCCATGGGTTTTAAGATATATTCTGAAAAGGCAAATAGGCTCTCAGCGTTCCTTACAATCAAATTCATGAACTGGATCATCTTGGAAATTACAAACATGATATTCTCCCTTATGCGGAGAAGACATACCCCAAGCCCATCGACAGATGCCTTGAAGCTGCAGAGGGCACTGAACTCCATATCCCAAAGGCATGTCCTGTCTTAACTAAGCTCTTCCCAGGCACTGGGCTGTAGTTTGGGCACTATGAGGTACAGTAGCATTAATTTCATTTTCCTTTGCACATTCTGTTTTTCTCCCCAATCTCATGGCTGTAAGCTTTGTTCTTAACATTAGTAACAAACTAAATATCTGATTCTTTTTGGATCAATTGAGGACTTTCAAGCTTTTTATTTAGAGGAAGTACTTTACAGCCTCCCTCTGGTTTATGCAAACAAAAGCTTAACTATCCTTGTTTGCTGTTAACACAGAGGTAACAACACCATGCTTGAACTCTAGAACCGATGACTGGGATGCCCATTAAATGAATAACCGATGGACTGGCTATAAGGCAAAGACACAACGGACAAGAGGTCTTTTCACATCTGGGAGCTTGACAGAGGTGGGTGGGTGGTGTGCAAATGAGAACCCGAGAATTCTGAGAACTGCTTCTGGAACTTTCCATTTAATATATTTGGTAACCGAACTATGGGGTGACATCTGTACAACAGAAGGAAACGTGGTGTCCACTATGAAGTCTTATCTAAGGGGACATTGAGAACACAATAATGGGATGATCACACGGCATTCGAAGGAGGCCTTATCTCTTTGCTTCACACTCTAGCAAGAATGTATGTGGGAACACTATGCCAGCTATAGATCACATCAATGGCTACAGAGGCCTTTACGGCCCATTAAAGGAAAACTATTTCCTTCTAGAGAATGAACTCTCTGGCCTGGGTGGAGGCTTCGACACCACCTAGACAGAACTATCTCCTATGAGGTGTGGTCTCCTTAAGCTATACTAAAAAGATACAAGAGAGAATGTGCATTTATTTCCCAGATCCGTGATTATGCAGAAAGTCTTCAAAAGAATTTTGACAATTCTCTTAGAAAGCCAACTGTTTGTCTCCAAACAATGCTGGGCCTATGGGAACAGCTTAAGCTGCTGAAGAATTCACCTGTGATGTTTGTATTTCTTAAGTCTAGGGAGACGGGAGGGGGGGCATCGTTGAAACATACATATTGTCTTTCACTTAGAATTAAACATTAGAAATTTGGTAACGTCTTGATCAGGCCCCCTTGCTTTGAGAGCAACAAGGAAACAGGCTGAGCACACATGGCTGATGAGCACTTCATTCAAACCAAGGACCCACGGCAAACTGAGAAAGCAACCGCTAGTCAATATGACACAGAGGCTTCCTGACCTAAATATGACAACGCAGAGAGCAAAACAAGCCTACCAAGAACGCAGTAGAGATGTGAATACAACCTCCTTCATTCTTTCTGCCGCGTACCAAGGTCTTACTTCACCTCTGCACTTTTACATAACACACCCCTTAATTAAGTGACTTCCTGGTGAGTCTCTTTGGCATTGAGGTGGTTCCAAGAACTAACCTGCCTATGGGTGAGCATCTTCTGAGCACTTCACACATGCTAATCCACTTCACTCTCACAGAGGAAAGCCAACAGGGTAGTTAGCTACATTACTACACCAAGTTGCAATCAAGGAAACTCGGAAACACAGAGGTTAAATAACTCACCCCCACCCTCTCCCCGTGCAGCAGGCTGCAAGTTTCCAGGGCTTGCACTCGGTCACTCCTGGACAGCTTTGTTCAGCAAGTGTTTGCATTTACTGCTCAGTTATTCTACCGGTCTTCGGACACTCCATTGAGGTAATGGAGTTAGGAAAGGAGATTCATATACCACGTGCAAGGACCTAGGCACCATCCTTAGTGTATTTTGTATGCACATAGACACACAAAAAAAAGCTCACTGGTTATGACTGTTTTAGATCACTTCCTGAGTCCTAACCAACCTCTTTCCATGTAGAGGCAGAGCAGGAACCACAGGCTGTCTTAGCGTACATGTTCTCTACTGTCAGATTAGCTCGTTCTTTCTGGGCTACCATTGAGGCAGCATTTCACACAGACCCCTGGATATGAACTGTTCAGTAGTTTTATACGTAAAAGAAAACACTGTTTCTCAGTCAGCCACAAGAATGAAAGGACAGTGACAGAATATAGCCTAGAGGTATATACTTTATATAAAGTCCTGGAATAGCCATCCTAGAAATATTTTTAAAGAGTTGCAGACTTTCTGCCCCCGAGAAGTAACTCCTAAGCAAGGGTGAGAGGAGGAGAAAAGTAACATGCCCTTTAAAGATGGATGGATGGGCCCATGGCACAGGGCTGTCTTCATATCCCAACTCCCAATGTGCTGAAGCAGTGCTACCACAGCACACACTCTGCAAACTGTGTTGAGGGCTGAACCTTTTGTACCCAAAGCTCTGGGCTCCGACATCAAAAACCTTTAAAAGCACGGACAAAACCCGTCACAGGTCACATTTCTGATCTCTGTGCCCTGGCAGCTCACGGTGTGTAGGCTGAAGGTCAGTAACCACAACTTTTCTCCACACTGTCCTGTTTACTCATTCTGTACCAAAGCCAGGAACTGTCCCGTTAGTTACAGTGGCATTCCTCCCAGATGTGACAAATCACGGGAGTGTACTTTGATTGCTACATTGTCATGTGAATAATAAAAAAAAAAAACCTCCGAAGCTGGTTCCTAGTTCTAACTAACTCCATGTTTTTGGAAGTTTTCCCAAAGGTTTGTCAACTGCTCATTAGAAGTCTACGGATAAACTGGTCTTCCTTTCACCCCAGGTAGAAAACTAAAGCTTACATTAGTAACTTAACATCAATGATTGGAAACAATTTTGCATTCCTAGTATATATTTTTACACTGTCATTTCCTTCTTGTGCTTGGCTGAGAAAGTCTTTTAAATATAAGAACTAAAAATATTAATTGAATCTAAGGTCATTCCAAAGTTCTGAAAACAGCCTAAACATCATTAGCAATACATGCTTTAGTATGAACAAATGTCCCAAATTTGTAAAAAAATAAAACACAAATACTTTAGAATTGAGTGTGTGTGTGTATGTGTGTGTGTGTAAAACACACACCTCTAGATTCCTACTAATATTGAGCAGCTTAAATAAAAGTTCCATTTGTACTTCTCCATATCCATCATCCCTATTGAATTGTTGGAGCACATGGAGAAGTTGCTTTCAACTTTCAACCTTTTTAATGACTGAGAGAGACAGTGTTGTCGCTGACTTTAGATTTTATACTCACTTTCCTTCAGGGATCAACCAAAATCACTAGTTCTCAGCTTTCCACAAAAATGGTGTCTATCATTCAGTTTATCTATTTAAACATCGTCCTACGCTGTTTAAAAGAGCACTGTGATCCAGTACTGATTTAAAAGAGCACTGAAATCCAGTACTGATTTAAAGAGCACTGTGATACAGTACTGATTTAAAAGAGCACTGTGATCCAGTACTGATTTAAAGAGCACTGTGATCCAGTACTGATTTAAAAGAGCACTGTGATCCAGTACTGATTTAAAAGAGCACTGAAATCCAGTACTGATTTAAAGAGCACTGTGATACAGTACTGATTTAAAAGAGCACTGTGATCCAGTACTGATTTAAAGAGCACTGTGATCCAGTACTGATTTAAAAGAGCACTGTGATCCAGTACTGATTTAAAAGAGCACTGAAATCCAGTACTGATTTAAAGAGCACTGTGATACAGTACTGATTTAAAAGAGCACTGTGATCCAGTACTGATTTAAAGAGCACTGTGATCCAGTACTGATTTAAAAGAGCACTGTGATCCAGTACTGATTTAAAAGAGCACTGAAATCTAGTACTGATTTAAAGAGCACTGTGATCCAGTACTGATTTAAAGAGTACTGTGATACAGTACTGATTTGTCTGTCTATGCAAAGTCCAGAGTTTTAAAACTTCCAATTATACTTGATAGGTAGGTGTCTGTTTCGGACAACAGCCCTGGATCCTCTTGCTGGCCTGAAAACCAATGGGATTGGCTGTATGAACTGCTTTCTCTTTAGCCCAGGAGAAGGAACTTAGGACGCACCAGGCTGATTTGTTGCAGGAACAATAATCAATGACAGCAATCATCCTATTACTAGGGTTCACAACTTCATTAAATCAAACGCAGTAAGTGTGCAAAATATAACACACAATGCCAGCCCCCTCTGCCAGGAATGAGTTGTCTGCCTGAGGAACAGAGGAACACCAGTGAGGGACCAACAGCTTCAGAATCAAAGCTTCCAACAAAAGCAAATGAAGTTTGTTCTCAATCCTCAGTCCGCCCTGGAGTTGAGATGAGAGGGGAAAGAGACCAGGGCTGACAGCAAATTTCTTCTCTCACTCTCTCTTCACAGTGGGGAGTGGGCAGGGAGAGTGGGGAACAACAGGCTGGGGGTGGGGTGGGTGAAGACAAATATTTACATCTCTAAACAGAGAGAGTGATGACTGCTTAGAAGTCATTTGCATTCTTTTAGAAGACCCAGAGTTAAAAAGGAAGGTCTTCCCTAAAAAAAAAACACAGCACCCAATTTCAGTTCTTTCTTCCTTTGGGGCAAATTCACCAAGGCTCAAAGTAGCCCCAAAGGAGGCTTATGGTTAAACAATCCCTGCACCCACTGAAAGCAGCCTTGCATTTAACTTGAAACGTGCGTAAAAGAAAACAAGGCAGAATCTTCAACGGACAAGCTATAAATAGAAAACAGTGAACACAAATCTAAAAAAAAAAAAAAAAAAAAAAAAGTATTACGTGAAGCAATAATCTAATTGACACCATCACTGCAAAACATTTTCTTTCTTCCTTTCTTCTTTCTTATTTATTTTGGTTTGTAAAATTAAAAAAAAAGAAAAGGTTTCACTGGAATCATCTACAGAACCAGTTAGCAAGACAATGAGAAAACAAACCCAAGTCTCTAAAAGATATTGATTTATTATTATGTGTCTGCATGTGTGTATGTGTGCGCGTGTGTGTGTGTGTGTGTGTGTGTGTGTGTGTGTGCATGTGGAGGTAAGAGGACAACCTTAGGCATTGTTCCCCAGGAAGTCAATTGACTTCATTTTTTGTAGACAAGGCCTCTACTGGCCTAGAGCTCATGGAGTATGCTAGGCTGGCTGAGCAATGAGCGGCACAAATTCCCCTGTGCACCTCCACATGCACGCCTAGGATCCCTCGCTCAGCCTTTTAAAATGGTCACTAGGAATCAAAATCAGGTCCTAGTGCTTACACAAGTCTGAAGGTCCCCCCAGTTTCCTGTTTTACTTTTAAATCTAATCCGGATCTGGGTAACTATAGACAGCATAAAGGCTCTCACGGGTCTCTGAAGAAATAACATCAGTTATTGATCAGTTATTGTTGCCCTGATCCAGAATCAGGAGGAGGGGATGGAAGGGGGAAGGAGAGAGGGAAAGACGAGAGAGAGAGAGAGAGAGAGAGAGAGAGAGAGAGAGAGAGAGAGAGAGAGAGGAAGGAGGGAATGGTAAAGAGAAGAAGAAAGATGAAAGGTGTGAACTCTAAGAGTCCACAGCTGACATTAAAAGTTCTGAAGGAGTAATTAAAGATCCAATTGTCAGATAAATGCTGAAAATGTTCAAGCAAGGCTCCCTGCACAGGAACAGACCTGCGGCTGGAAAGGGCGTCTGACCTGGATACAGAGTCATGCAAGACAGTCAAGCTGCAGATACACGCCAAGCCGGGGCTGTGAACTGTGAACACTTCACTGCAGTTTCCCACACACTGCTTTGTAGATGGCTTTCTACCAAGCTCTGTCATCCTTCTATGTGATCTAGATCTATTTCTATGTGTACATTTCCTGTTTTTTTTTTTTTTTTTTTTTTTTTTTTTTTTTTTATGTTTAGTTTTAAAAAACCAGCTTACTCTTTATTTTACTTGTATGGGTGTTTTGGATGCACGTATGTCTATGCACCGCAAGGACGCCTGAAGCTGTCATGTGGGTGACTGGGAACTGATCCGAGGTCCCTCAAAAGAGCAGCACTGAAGCTTCTCCGCAGCCATCAGGCCCCAAACACCAGCTATGCCTTACCTCAAATGACGGACGGCTAGCATTCATGTGTAGAAAATGTATAGAAACTAAGCTTCAGAAAGACAGATTAAATGAGAAACGAAGCTAAGAATCAAAGATAGAAGGTTAATTTCACCTTTCAAATCACACATGTAAGATGGGCTTTAAGAGGAAAAAGGTTTTTTTGGTTTGTTTTTTGTTTTGTACAGTGTGTGGAACCTAGCGGCCTTATGCATTCTAAGCAAGTACAGAGCTGCGTGTCCAGCCCCAGGTCTCCATTTGAAACACTTAACATCCATGTGTTACTTTTTAAAAATTAAGCTGGGGGCTGGAGAGATGGCTCAGCAGTTAAGAGCACTGACTGTTCTTCCAGAGGTCCTGAGTTCAAATCCCAGCGACCACATGGTGGCTCACAACCAGCTGTAATGAGATCTGGTGTCCTCTTCTGGTGTGTCTAAAGACAGCTATGGTGTATTTATATGTAATAAATAAATCTTTAAAAAAATTAAGTTGGACATTAGGTAATCTGGAATTAGATTTTAAAATCTTCAAATAATTCCTGTGGCAATGAGAAGCATAGAATGTAAAGTTAGAAGGCTTTTAAATACTGCTACCTTAACCATTTTACCACTGTTGCAGGAAAAAAAAAATAGTCAGCTGCCCATAACACATCTAGGTTTGCCTTCATTCTGAACAATATTTATCACAGATTTTATGCACACTCCAACTGTGCCTCTGCATTTTCTTGAAGTCCCCTGACTTTGAATTCTTTGTTGGGCAACCCATCCACCTCCATTTCTTTAGGGCAGTCACTTTAGATTATGTCCATCTAGTGACATGTTTCCCCAGACACTCCTGCTCCTGTGGGTTTGTATCTGTGCCCTGGAAGAAGTACTCGGCCGGTTCTCACAGACCGACTTCATCTGTGAATGTCCTTCACTAGTGATCATGTCCAGGGTTGCTGAGCAGGCCATCTGGTATCATGCCTAAGCCTAGGATTACCATGGTACCAGCCTGGAATTCTGCAACCACGGGTGCTGGCACAGTGCTAGGCCAGACAGACATGGTGACTTTGGCTGTCATAATCCTGGGGCTGCTTCCACTAAGGACTGCTTAGAGCTGAAGGACCTGTGTTTACTCAGACTGAAGATTAAATGTGCTTTGAAAGGATTTTGGATTCCGTCTCAACACCAGGGCATATCTGGAGCTCAGATTAGGGGTGGTGGTCTATAATCAGAAGCCAGGGGAGGCTGCTCACGGCTGGCTGTTTATTGTGGTAGACTTGGTGTTATGGCTCAAAAACTGTCCTATACTTTTTCCCCCAACCATGGTATCTCTCGGTACCGTACTGCAGATAGGGGAAGGTAACTGAGGTAATTTGAAGCTTTGCTTCCTTGCTGATGTGGTATCTTCCCTGTTTTCCTCATTTGCTTTTGAGGATGTTTTTACACACGGGCAGTTGTTGGAAATGCTATTTCTATGAGATCACTTGTTACCCCTCTTCTTTCTTTTTAGTGTACAGTTCTGTCCTCTGCTCTCTTCTTTGAGAAGTATAGCTTGGTATATATGAGTATGCAAGATAGATGCATCTTACTTTTGTTTGAGACAAACTCTCACGTAGCCGAGGCTGGCTTGGACTTTATGGTCCTCCAGCCTAAGCCTCTGGAGTCTTGGGATGACAGACATGAATCAGCCACTGATCCTGGTTTTACGTCTTGGTTCTTCCAGTTTCTCCCAAATATTTGTCACTCTTTATCAAGTCGTCCTGATAAAAACCACTATAAGACATGGAGTATGACAAAAGATTTGGGGAAATCATTAGATACAATTAGAGATTGTAGGACAAGTAAGTACAGGACTGTCACAATGACCAGCCCCACTGCATGGTGCTACCTGTTCACAGACACAACCTCAGCACTCACAATCACCTTTTGCCATATGTTCTTGAAATTCTTCATTTTGAACACAAGGCCATATGTTTGCAACTTATTTTAAGCTACATACTCTCCTTGTCCAGTGCTGGGATTAAAGGTGTGTCACCATGTGTGACAGCCAAGGGCTTTTCAAAGTGCTTATGGCAGAGCCTAGGGTGGGGTGTGCGGAGGAGGGCGAGTTGGATCCTCTGTAGTTGGTCACCCAGGCGTCCCATGTGCCCTCTCAGGGCCAGCCAGTGGTTATGACCTTTCTGTAACCTTGTCTTTAAACATTCTCTTCGCCAAGATATAGAAAATAATTTCTAGACGGGTGGTGAGTACATCTACTAATCAGGGTTCTGTGTCCTTCCTCAGGCTTCCTCCCCTTTTCTCTGCTTGCTGAAAAGTTTATCACTGCACGCTAACACCTTGCTTAAATCTTAACACCATTAAAATTTATCTATTCATTGACTTTCTGCTAATGGGTGCTTCGCTTACATGTATGTGCTCCTCGTGTGTGCAGCCATGAAGACTGGAAGAGGATGTCAGTTCCCCTGGAACTGAATTAAGCTCCTATTTTTACTGGTAATATCTCAATTCTATGTTTTCCATATATAATGTTTTTCCGTGCTTTTCTGAGTGGTTAAATGTATCTTGGTAACTTGAGGTTATGGACACAGGTGTATTAAGATGTGACTGAGGGACATGGAGAGAGGTAGGGTCCTGACAAACCCAATGGTTACCAAAGCTATCCTGAGACAGTGTCTTTGGGGCTTTTGTTTAGAGAGCTGGAAGAATGGATCCCACAGACCACCCAGGATTGAGTCTAGAGAGGTTTATTATAGATTTGCATGTGGGAGGGTGACATGGAGACGGGAAGAAGAAATGGGAGGAGAAGAGAGAAGGCAGGAATGCCAGTGAGTGTATACTGCACTTGAATATTGGGTGGGTGGGTCCCAGGAACTAGGGTAGCATCAAGCTGCTGGAAGCCCTCCCCTCTCTCCTTACCCCCTCCCACCTACCTATTTCAGACAGGCTCTTACCTTGTAGACCAGGCTGACACCCACGTCCCAGAAATCTGCCTGCCTGTACTTTTCTAGTGCTGGGATTGAAGGCATGTGTCTCCATGTCGGCCAGACTGGGGCTTTTAAAAGTGCTTATGGCAGAGTCTACGGTGAGGTGTGGAAGGAGGATAAGATGACCCTTCTAGTTGGTTCACCCAGGCACATGACAGTGCCTGGCAGTGGTCATATGCAGCCTTTAGGCAGAGGTGCTCATGGGGAGAAGCAGGAGGCCGACCTGGGGGTCCCTGCCCAGAGGTTTACATTTGCAGCTCCCTATCCCAGTTCCTAAAACAAGTTTGTTAGAATGGAGAGAGAGCAACTTTCAGGCTGGAATGACCAACCCTTCAAATGAGTGCGGACCATGGAAAGGCCAAAATAACAGCAAGATGAAATTGCCAGCCCTTTCATCTCGACTATTCTGCCTGAGGTCTGGGCACGCAGTCTGACTCACTCACTCTCTCTCTCTCTCTCTCTCTCTCTCTCTCTCTCTCTCTCTCTCTCTCTGTCTCCCTCTCTCTCTCTCTCTCTTCCCCAGAGCAGCATCAGGCTCTCTGCTGGAACTGCAATCTCCTAACAACAAAGAGAACGTTAATGTGTGTGCAATTTCTATCAATACAAGTGACCTTTGAATCCCACCCTTGAGCACCGCAGATAGTTTAAGCCTGACATATTCTAACATAGTGTGTGTGTCCATTCACATACAAACATGGGCACCCCGGCTGGTCCTTTTTATTAACTTCAGATGAACTGAAGAGGCGGAGTGAGGGCCCATGGTGCTTTAGCATTTTCTGTATGGTACCATCCATCAGCTCCGCTGGCAAGCAGGGGCTAGCACAGAGGAGCTTCTATTCCGGTAGCAAATGGAGCTCCTCTGATTGACCGGGGTGCAACCAGGATGCCCTGGCTATTGTGACAGCTTGACTTCTAGCTGTGCTGTCACCAGACCAGGTCGGCATTCCCACACCACCCAGAAGCACACAGTGGCAGTTTCAGGGGGGAATTGGTGCCTCTGTGAAAGAAACCCTCCCAATAGGCCAAATGGAAAAATGAGCCCAAAGCAGTAACCGGGGTCCTTTGAAAAGTAGGTTTAAAAGGCCTCCTTCCCTTCCCGTTCCTTCTGCTCTCTAACCCTTCCATTAACCCCCAGAGCCTGCCTCTCCCTCTTGCTCCCGTCCACAGAATTTAAGCGAGAGACAAAAGACAGTCAGGAAAACTGGAATGGGCTGGGGAATGACTGAGGCAAAGCTGGGGGTGGGGTGGGGATGGGGAATTAATAAATCTCCACATTTCCTAGACAGGCCTACCCCATAAAAGGCCATGGATACTTATAAAACAAGAACTCAAGGCAGCACCCTTTAAAAGGGGCAGTGCTTAGAAGTCTCCGAGAGCCCCACAGTCAGTAAGTTCACTGCCCAATGAAAAGCACATTTCTCACGTTCTCTGTTGCTTTGTTTTGTTTGGAAATCTGTGAACTCGAACCCAACCACACCATGAAGTATACCTGTCGTCTGAGCACCGCACCCTACTATGTAAATTACCTCAAATGCATTTTTTTTCCCCTGTGAATTTCACATTTGCGCTTTGGTGAACTGAGTCATAATTGGTCACCTTCTGTCTTTTGTCTTTTTTTTTTTTTTTTTTTCCAGTGTGGCATTAAGTCTTTAATTTGGCGTTTCCTGTAGTGTGTAGTAGGATATATGCTGTTTTAAACCCGAGGATTGCAGACATAGATGGTGGGCAAAGATCTGTGAACCAGAAGTAAATTCCTATAAGGAACATACAAAAAAGATTGTTCTTCGGTCAGACTTAAGCCATTACTTTTTTTCTAAGGAAGAAAGGGCACAAGTTAAGAAAAAGGCGCCGTCAAAGACCTTCTGCCCAAATGTGCTTCTCCATGAAGTTTCCCGCTGAGTGCATATGAATACGCCCGGAGCTGGGAAAAGGATCCAAATAGGATTTCAAACATCCAAAAATTTTAACTCAAACATTTAGGTATTTCACCAAGCTGCTATTCATTCATTCACTGATTTTTTTTCCCCTTTTTGTCTTAGTTTAAAGAGATGCTACACAAAAGGAGGCAGGCTCTACACATATTTACATTCCAAAACTAAGCTGCCCTCACCATCCCCCAGTCTGTCATCCCTTCAGAGCTAAACAAACCGTAAAGTCTAGCCCAATGCAGAGGCGGGGGAACAAGAAGCATGGTAAGAAAGTTCCCCTCTTCCTCAACAAAGCAGAGCTAAACACCACAGTGGTTCAAGTATCCTAGCCCCTCTCTGCTTTGTGGGCTGTGTGCATCTGAAGGTAATATCTGCAGAGGAGACCAGGGAATGAGACCAGAGCCTGCACTAATTTGGTGCCATTCTTTTTTCCCTGGTGTTTGGTCAATGAAATGTCACTGACGTTTTCACCAACCAATTTAATGAAGAAATTAACTTATAAAGCTGGACAATTTATGACTAAAAAGTACAAAATACCTTCTAAATCCCCGAACAAGAACCTTGAATGAGATAAACATTTTAAGTTTAGTTTCAATGCCCTTAGCCCATCTAAAATGTTATATAAATTTGTTGTCCTATATTAAGGCTGTTCAAGGGGCTCTTAGGTGAGACCCTATCCATGCACACTGAAGAACTCAGCAAGTCAGCGTTTATCTGAGAAGCTTTCATTGGCTTTGGAATCAGATTAAAGTGACAGCCTGGTGTTCCTTTATTTTTAATACATTTGGAATGACTGTTTCCTTAGAAGCCTTATTAGCAAATGAATTAGTTAATGGAGATTATTTGTGGCAAGTACAAGTAATACTAGGTAAATCTGCATAGGGCTGTGTCTAGAAGTCCATCTGCTGGAAATATTTTGTAAATTAGTATGTGGAACAATAGACAAGGGTATTGAAGCCATAAGTCATAGAGTGACCTTGGTCTCTAAATCGGTCTATAAATTCCCAATTTTCTAATTTAGATCTACTGTGTTTACATATTTCCAGAAATAAGCTCCTAGATTTGATGAAAAGATGTGATTATTATATTATAACACAGTAATGACCAGGCCACTGTAACCCCTTATAAATGTAATACACTCCAGTCTGTAAATATCTAGAGCCAAAAAAGTGGCATTTCTAATTCAGTTAGTTGTTTTATACTTAAGAGTCAGGAAGGAATTTAAGTACTGTCTATAAAAAAAAAAACCCAGACTTATAATTTCACTGTTTTTCACAAATACATACAAAAACCTTAAACCCTTTCATCTGCGACACACTTTGCAATTATTATCTTCTTCTCACATCTGAGAAGCAAATTAGCAGTTTTCAAATGAGATGCTCCAACACCAGTCAAGATGGAAGCTTTGAGCTTTGTTACAGCTAGTCTGACAAAAACTAAATATATCCGTAGAGCTAAGAGAAGCACAGCCAGAATACCTAAATTAATATCATAAGCATTAAATTTGCTGCTAAACACATCAGTCTTCAATACTAAAATAAACATTAAAACTCAACTGCAAAGGTTCCCTCCCTTCCCACCTCACAAGATAAGTGGAGACTAGCTACATGAGGAAGCTGAATTTGCACCCAGGAGGGAGCCCCTCCTGCCACCACCACAAGAAGTATTCAATAACTTCTCTATCTAAATAGATCTTTCACCACTACTCAGCAGTAGGCAGCCAACTTCCCGCAGAGACTCTGTAAGGGAAAGTAGGAAGGAATGCTCATTTCTCTTGACAAGCCCAGGAGGTCTAATGGACCCAGAGCCCTTAACCCTGCAAAGTCATAGTGGGGTATGACTATCCAGCAAGGACCAGTGAAGACCTGGTTAGGAGTCAGGCTTTCTAAGCAAAGTCACCAGTAGAGACAGAGAAGTATTAGAGAACATCTACTCAAGAGACTGAAAAAGGATCAATCATAGTTTATAAAAATCGCTGCCTGCGGGGCTGGAGACAAGGCTCAGTGGTTAAGAGTGCTGGATACTCTTCCAGAGGATGCAAGTTCAGTTGCCAGCTCCCACAGGTAGCATACAACCATTTTTAACCCCAGTTCCAGGGGCTCAGGTACCCTCTTCTGACCTCTGTGGATACCACACATGGACATGATACACACATATATATGTAGGCAAAATGCCCATATACATTTGGGGGGGGGGAGAATCACAGCAATATGTTCAAAGTCTGGTGGAAAACCAGTCTTTGTGTCACAAACCAGGACAATTGTAACCTGGGTGAGAAAAGCTAATAGACATTAATACCAAGATGATAGGTGTTAGACTTATTTGACAAGGATTTTCAACCAGCTACTACTAAAATGTTTTCTCTTTAGTTTTGGTTTGAGACAAAGTAAAGAGTGAGCCTGAACTCATAATCCTCCTGCCTCAGCCTCCTGAGTGCTGGGATTATTAGTATGCATCACTATGTGTGGCTACAAAAAAATAAAAGTGTACAATTAGAAAGATTCATGACATGTACTACAAAGTAAGGAAGCAGTCAGGAAGTGGAAGAGTGAAGTCAAGTATCCATTTAAGAACTTAACAATATACAAGTGAGAACACCCTCAGAGGAAAGCAGTAGTGTGATTTAGTTCTTCAAACAGCCGTTCAGATTACTCAGTCTGAACAATGAAAATGAGGAAACCTTTTGTGGGAGCCAGGGAAAGCCAGGACAGAGCCAAGGAACCAACGCAACCGGTGACCACAGCTGCTCCAGAAACCCACAGGACAAAACCCATCTTTCTCCCTTGTTTGCATCTGGAGTCTAAGAGGAAAAATAAAAGGGGGGGGGGATTTGTCTCCCCTCTGAGAAATAATGGCAGGATAGTCCTTGCCTAACATGCATATATGGCCCTAGGTTTGGGAACCCTTAACCTCAAGAAGAGGGAAGTGAGAAACAGTGAGTGAATATTTCCCCAACTTGTAAACGACGTAAGCCTATTGATGTAAAAGAACAGTCGAGAAACCGAAGAGAAACTGTATCTTGACACAGTCACCCAACTTCTAAATACCTTTCAGAGAAGAAGCCTGAATGCAATAAGAGGGCAGCCACCTCAAGGATAAATGATTGAACGGACCCTGGATTCCCAGCAGAGGCTGTGTGAGCCGGAACGAAGCAGCAGACATGTCCAGGCGCTGAAAGGAAAGGCCTTTCAACTCGCATCTCACTCCTAGAAAAAACATCTTTTAGAAATGAAAGGGAAACAAGGACATCCTCAATAAAGGAAGGCTGAGAATGTGTCACCAGCATGCCTGTCATGAAATAATGACGGAAGAAAGTTCTAGAAACAGCAGACATGGTAACAGATACAAGCTGGAACATTAGGAAGGAAGAAAAATGAAAACATGAATAAGAACGACAAATGCTTCTTCCCTTTGGGCAGACTGTGTTTATGGTCAAATCCAAACCATCTCTGCCTGAAGTGCTCATCCGAGAAGGAAACACAGCCACCATCAGGACTGAGAAGAGAGATATAAGGAAATGCTGGAGAGAGGAACAAAGCGCTCAGTTTTTCCTTAACGATTTATTTATTTTTATTGTATGTTCATTGGTGTTCTGCATGTGTGTCTGTGTAAGGGTGTCAGATCCGCTGGAACTGGAGCCACAGACAGCTGTGAGCTGCCATATGGGTCCTAGGAATTGAAAAGAGGACATCTCTAGCCACCGAGCCATCTCTCTAGCCGAATAAAGGGCTCAGTTAACCTGGAGCCCAAACAGCAGTCTCCCAACCCTCCCCCCAACTCAGTCCCCCAACCCCTGCCCGGGTCTGAAACTGGCCTGAAAAGCCAGAGGGAATGTTTCAGGCAATCGCAAGTCTGGTATGGAAGCCAACACTTAGAAGACATTTTACCTTTCATTAAAATTAGTAAACCACTGACTGTGATAAACAGATGCATAGTACCACAGCTACAACACACTAGAGAATCCTACAGTAGATGCGTTTAAAGGTGAACTGAAATAAAATTATTTAAACTGTTCGAGTCGCTCAAGGGAAGACGTGCCAAGCCAAGCACTAGAATATGGAGACAAGGGGACAAACATATTGTGACGTGGCTGCTGTCAGCCCAATGCAGCAAGCTAGAGACACCGAGGAGCTGATGAGGGATCTCAGGGGGATCACAGAGATTCTCCCATGGGCAAAGCTGATGGACACACACCAGGCCAATGCCAGTCCCTCGTTCTGATATTTATTGTAAAGGTTTAAAAACACGTATCCACAGGGCATCGTGAAGAGTACATGCATACAGTTGGTTGTGAGCACCAAGTGAGTGCTGGGAATCAAACCCATGTCTTTTCAAGAACAGCCCCTAACTGTTGAGCCATCTCTTTACGCCTGACTTTCTGATATTTTCAAAATAAGAGTCAGTGCTACATCTATGGGCAGGATCAAGCCATATGAAGGTCTCAGAGTTTCAGTAGACTGACGAAGGTTGCTAATGCTCGCCCAGTGTGTACTAATTACCGTTTCTATTGTCTGATGTGTGTGAGCATCTGCCTGTACACGTGTCATGGTGTGTGTGTGTAGGTCGGAAACTAGTCTCCGGAGTAGGTTTTGTCTGCATGGCTTCAGGTAGTCATACCTGCCTTGGAAGGCAGTTAGTGCTTCTATCCATCAGGCACCTGGACTGGGTAAGATTTACCAACGTTATAAAACTTTCAAATCAGTATCTACGTGTCATTTTTGGGACAATGTGGTATTAAACAAATTTGCATAGTTATTGTCTCTGGGAGTAAAGCAATGGTTGTACAGAGAGCTTCCTAAGCAAGCCTCTGAGCTAGTCACAATTACTCAGACAGTACTCTAGTCATCAGAGAATATGTAGCAATTTCCGTGTATAATGACATTGATAACACACTTAGCTAGAACAGATAATACTCCACTACTCAGTAATTTGGACCAAAAAAAAAAAAAAAACACCTTCTATGTCAAAAATTTCTCTGCATATACTTGTATGTACAGCCAAGCTTTTTAAAAGTTATAACTGTTTAATATAGAGATAGAAGAGAGCAGGACTCAGTCCCAGGCTCACTTGCTCCCCCAGAAGAAGGCTCAGACTTCAGGCAAAACAACCCTCTCTGTGTGAAGCTAATGGGGGCAGGGGCAGCAGGCTTACCTGTACCTTCTGTATCTGCTGGCCGAAGGCACACACGGGACACAATGATGGGGGAGAGGAAGAAGGCAAACAATAACTACACCGAAAGCAGCCTCTCTGCCAAGAACAGCAAACCCAATCTCGTGCATAGGAAGGAGATTCCGTGAGGAAACAGAATTTAATTCAATTTCTCAAAAATTAATTGGAACCTTGGAGACGATGTTAAGCTGATAAAGGACCCGAGGCAAACTTCTAATGTACCGTGATCACATTTTCATGACTAAGATTTTCAAACTGGAAAGCCTGTGTGAACAAGAGCAATGTGGCTCTTTTTGAACGGAATCGGTCGCAAAGTTATAAACACTTCTTTTTCCTTCCTTTCCTCAACTTACTGGGAAAGTTCCTGTAGCCCTGGCAAGTAAGTGTCTGTCTGTTTGTTTTGGTAATTATGAAGCCTAATCAAATCAGTGAGAGAGCTATTTCCCAGGCATAAGAAGGCAGGAGGGGCTTGGAATATTTTAAGCTACTAGGGTGTTAGTTTAGAACAGCCATTAATTTCTGGGACAATTTCACATGCCATGAAAACCAGATTAGCTGGAACCTCCTTGGCACTTTTTTTCCCTCTCAGAAATATTTCTAGAAATTTGCGAACCTGAGTCCTCAACATCACTCTTTGGCAGGAAGACTGGAAATACCAGCTTCCTGTGATAGCTCAGCTTCTATCATAAAACAGAAGGTCTGACAGGATAATTTCCAAACACAAGCAAGGACCAGGGCTGCAGCCATTTGCTACAGAAGCGATTAGTTTCACGAGCAATCATTTTATAGCTTTGATTAGGAACTAAGTTAATGCTGATATTTTTTAAACTTAATTTTGGAAGGCATGCTCTTATGGTTAGCTCAGGTCTGCCTTGAAGTTTGGCTCAGTTTGTAGAGATACTAATACTTTCCAACTTTGACTGGAACATAGAAACTGCTCAATAAACTGATGAGTGGATAAATACTATTTAGTTATGCTAAAATTCAGTCTGTTTCACAAACAAGCGGTCATATAGCAAAGACGTATTAATTTTCAATTAACAATGGTGTCCAAACGTTCAAGAGGGCCAAGGAAAGTTTCTCCAGGCTGCAGGAAGCAAACTCAGTCATTAGCTTGCAGAAGCCAAGTGGAACTAAGAGAGAGATGAACAGAGCTGAGGTCTACTCTCAGGATAAATGTCCCCTGAGCAATCCTGTCCCCATGGCAACTGTAATTACAGGAGAGACACCAATACATACTCATATAGAGCAAATGACCGGGACCCTCAAGGGCTGTACCAAACACATAGACTGAATCTTTTGGTTCCTGCTGACAGGTGGCTGACTTCTGGTACAGTTTTCTATAACGCACAGCAATTGAGAAGAAAGACACTCAAGGTTGCCCCCCCCACATCCCCCCTACCATGTCCCCTACAGAGATCAGGCACAACAATCAGGAAGGAAGGAAGACGTTCAAGGATGGTTCCCCAACTTCACTTGTGACTAACATGTATCTTGTTACTCTTCTCTTGTGACTCACTTCACCAGAACAGGCATGTGGTGTCACAAAAGGTTCTCTTGAGTCCCTCTGTCTCTTCCTCTCAGCTGCAGCAGGCAAAAGTAGAAAAAGTTGTGAAATATTTACACAGAGCAGAAACTCATAGAAAGTCAGTAGGGCCAAAACTGTCCTTCCCTTCCCCAAACTAACTTTTCCTTCTTTCCTTCCTTCCTTCCTTCCTTCCTTCCTTCCTTCCTTCCTTCCATCCTTCCTTCCTTCCTTCCTTCTCTGTAAACAGTCAGTACTATTTACCATACAGAGCATGGTATATGACAGTGGAGAATGAATTGTAAGTGATTTCTCATCAACATTTACTACTCAGAAACAGGAGAGTGTGCTGATAAATGTGCTAGTCAGCTTTCCCTTACTATGACAAATTACCCGAGCAAAGCAGGTTTTAGCCCACGGTTACTTGGCTTCCGGGAGCAGAACTGGAGCAGATCACGACAGACCTCAGAGTGGACAAGAAAGAGAGAAACAATGGGGGTAGAGAGGAGATATGCTTCTAAGTCATGGCCCTAAAAACTGACTTCCCCCAACCAGGCTTCCTCTCCCATCAACTAACACCAGTGATCAGCCCACTGAAGGAGTCAGTGGTTTCTTGCTCCAATCTTTCCTACAGTACTGGATCCACTGGCTTGGGAACAAGCCTTTAACACATGAATCCTTTAGGGTTTCATCCAAACAACAAGAATAAATTCTAACAGCTTTGGTTTTTGAACCTGCATCTCACTGTGTAGCCCCGGCTGCCCTGGAACTTGTACAGCCCAGGATGCCTTCAACTCAACTCATTCATACACACACACACACACACACACACACACATAAACACACACACACACACACACACACACACACACAATATTTGCCTTAGCTTCTCACATGCTGTGATTAAAGGTTTGAGTTTAAGTTAGAAAATGTGTATAATACTTTTAACCTCAAATGCAAAGCCTATCATTTATATGATAAATTATGAATTTGAAATGCCATGAAATTCAGTCAAAAATTAAATTATTTGTATTTTACCCCACAGAGACACATACTATAACTTTATAGGCCTGCCTAATATTAGGCCCCTAAGAACCCCAGTGTGTCTAAAGTTCTTTCATGACCCTGAACAAGTTTTACTTTTCTCACTCAAAATTCACCTTACCATTATAACAGACCAGATTAACAGCTTCCTTCTTATATTAAAAGATAATTAAAAATTGAATGTATGAACATTTCTATGTTTCCAATAAAGTGTTCGTTTCTTTATATGTGTGTGTGTGTATGTGTATGTGTGTGTGTGTATGTCTGTGTGTATGAGTGTGTATGACAGCATACAGAGGCCAGAGGGCAGCCTTGGGTGTTGTTCCTCAAGCATTAATTATTCACTCCATCTTCCTTTTTCCAGACAGAACCTTTCCCTGGTACCTAGATTACAACCACATACTGCATGTTGGGCTATTTTCAGCTTGGTCTCTGGGGACTGAACTCAAGCATCAAGAGTGCCCCAGACCTAGTGTCTTCCGATTGGTACCAACATGCCCAGGTATTCTTCACTATTCTTTACCAGTCAACACCTACCTGGTACTCTGTCCACTGAAGATAGAGAACAGCACCGAGTCTCTCTCTCTGGACACACTGAGTGGGGACAGAAGTCTATCAGTTAACGCTATGTCAGAATGTGAATTCCAGTCAGAGAGCTTGGGATCCAAGTCAGTGTAATCACGTTAACAAATTTTCTCAGGTATACAATGGGGACAATCAAAGCAACTATTTGATCGAGTTTCAGGTTCAAATGGAGTAATATTCTTAAGAAACCTGACACCAAGGGGTTGAAGTAATGTGTCAGCATTTAAGATCATTTAACAGGATTTCAGTGCTGATCCCAGCACCCACATTGAGGTTCCTACCTATCTGAAACTCAGTCCTTCTGAACTCCATAGGCATCAAGCATGAAGTTAGTACACATGCATATATGCAGGTAAAACACTCGCATAGATAAAAATAAATAGTTACTTCTTTAAAAGGATTAATCCGGTAACATATCATGAAAATAGTATATCTATAAACATGGTTCTCACCTTTAACTACACGTAGAGAAACTCACTAAAAGAAGTCATAATCCAGGGCTGGAGAGATGGCTCGGTGGTTAAGAGCTATTTTAGATGGTGGTTTCTGCTCTTTTAGATGCCCTGAGTTCAATTTCCAGCAACTATATGGTGGCTCACAACCATCTATAATGGGATCTGATGCTCTCTTCTGGTGTGTCTGACAGCTACAGTGCACTCATATACATTAATCAATCAATCAATTAATCAATTAATCAAATCTTAAAAAAAGAAGTCATAATCCAAGCCTCACTTTCAGTTGAGAAGTGGCTTCTTCCACTGATGGGGATACCGTGGCCAGAGTGAGCACATGCGTCTCACTGAGATGTAAACATCCCATATTCTATTGTGAAAATTACACAAGCAGTGGAGCGTTTCTATTCAAAAGATATTGAAGAGAAGGTGTACTCAGTGGTGGTACGTGTGGCTCACATGCACAAGGTCATGGTTCAAGATCCCATACAAAATCTAAGGAAGGTCAGAAAGGGAGCTAAGACTGGGGTGAAAAAAAAAGGGAAGCCAACACGGCAAGTGTGTGCAAAACAACCAGGATTCCCGTGGAGCAAGTAGAGTAACAAACCCAAATAACGACATGTTAGGCAAAGCTCAGCGCTGACTACGCAGAGATAATCAAGCCAGCAATGTGTCATTTGTATAAAGTTTCAAGGGAAAAGCCAACTTGGATGCCACTTTGAGAGAAAAATAACAGATACAGAGACAGCTTCGATCTATAGCTGGGGTTGCCTCTCCACATGTGACACTCATGCACACGAAGTGACAGGTGAGCTCTCTGAGACCAGGAGGACCGAGTCTAAGACCAGGTCAAGAAGACAGGACCCATCTTAGCCTACCGAAGGACTAAACCATCACTGAGACACTTGTAATAAAGAGGCTTTGTGTCACACAAGGGATTTTCCAATATCGTGAGTCATTTACTCAAACAGACATTTAAGACTATCAAGACTAAAATGAATATCCGTGAGCCACTCCTATGCACCATTAGGAAAAGATAACCCAAGGTTCAGACCACTAAGAGGTTGCCATCAAGTTCCCGGGGCCACAGCTCAAATGTCATTTTGGCCACTCAGTCAGAACAGATGAATAGACACATTCTGTTTCATGAGGAAATGGCTCTGGAAGACGCTGTAAAGAAAACATCCATGTTTTATCTTGTGCAGGATGCTGAAGACAGACTGCATAGCAATGTGAGAAAAGGGGGTTGTTTATCTGTCTCAGATAACACGGGACAAGCTGTAGGGGTAGTGCCCAGGGGACAGGCCTGGTGACCACTGCTTTGGGATACTACTCACTCAAGGAAATGATATTTTTATGGACATCTTACTGAGAATGGTGTGATTTAAAGGTTCACATAAATGTGTCCCATTAATTAAAAACAAGTTCCAAAATATGCTGATGTTCACAGAGGTAGCATTTGAAATTGTATTTGTTGCATATATATATATATATATATATATATATATATTTAGACTTTGCAAAATTACAATAATGTGTTTTCCCAGTAAATAACCACCAATATGACTTCTATACCCACAAACGTGCGCACACACGCACGCACACATACACACATGTGTGCACGCACATATACACTCACAGGCACGATTGGTGAAACCAATGACAAAAGCAAATTATATCGGAAAGGAAAAGGCAAGTTCTGTCAAACAGCCAGTTCCTGAGGAAAGTTATTTATTCTTCTCTCACACATTACATCCGGACTGCAGTTGCCCCTCTCCCCACTTCTAGCTGCTGCTCCCACTCTCTCCCAGACCCTCCCCTCACAAAGGCTTCCTTAACAACACAGGAACTTTAAAGATGCTTTTCTGTTTTCTTTTTACGTCTAAGGACACATTTGTTTATTACCTCTTTTGACACATCGATTTTGTGGATATGCTAAGGGTCGGGTATGATAATAATAAAAGAAAAACAGTAAATGAGCCAAGATGGAGGAACTGCTTAAATTTGGGGATCATTACTGTTCTCCCCAGAATAAAGCTTTAAAAACGTGGTAAATTTTCAATTATTTGTAATTTTTTTAAGATTAAACTCTTATTTCCTGTGTGGAGAAACTAGATTAAATTGAAAAATTTGCCTAATATTCTACTTATTAAAGTGACTTGTATCCTTATTATAGAGAGGTTGGAATCTATGGGGGCATCTGATAAGAGACGGCAGCTGTGTATCTCTCAGCCGTGTATCTCTCAGAGTGTATCTCTCAGCCGTGTATCTCTCAGAGTGTATCTCTCAGCCGTGTATCTCTCAGAGTGTATCTCTCAGCCGCGTATCTCTCAGCCGCGTATCTCTCAGCCGCGTATCTCTCAGCCGGGTATCTCTCAGCCGTGTATCTGTCAGCCGTGTGTCTCTCAGCCGGGTATCTCTCAGCCGTGTGTCTCTCAGAGTGTATCTCTCAGCCGTGTATCTCTCATCCGTGTGTGTCTCGGCCGTGTATCTCTCAGAGTGTATCTCTCAGCCGTCTATCTCTCAGCCGTGTGTCTCTCAGCCGTGTATCTCTCAGAGTGTATCTCTCAGCCGTGTATCTCTCAGAGTGTATCTCTCAGCCGGGTATCTCTCAGCCATGTGTCTCTGGGAGCTGTGGGAAACTTGTTAACACCTTGGACCATACTGAGTGATGGGAAGCATTCTATTCCAGGTTTGCTTGCTGTGATCCCTCATTTTCACAAAGGCAAAGGAATCACAAGGAGTCCTAAAGCTAGGGGTGGGTGCACCTGCCTGTGATTGGGACACTCAGGAACTGAGGCAGGAGGACAGAAAACTTGAGATTAGCCTGGGTTAAACAGCAACTCTGTCTGTAAAACAAAAGTGCCTTGTTTTCACTAAAAAAATAGATTAATCCATTTTATTGGTGATTAATTTGACTCCCGCAATGCTCAGAAACTAAGTTGGGGACTAGAACAGACCAGGGTAAGTCTTGCTAAGGTAAGCCAATGGTAGGTAAGTCAGTGCCCACACAGAAGACCTAATAGTCTCACCATGTAATACCCAGCGGCATGAACCTCACAGGTGACATGGAAACATGACTACATAGTGACAAGCTGCCTAGAGGGGACACCCACTCTGTCTTTTTTTTATATAAATACATTTATCTCATGTATATGTATATATGTATAAAGACACTGTCGCTGTCTCCAGACACACCAGAAGAGGGCATCGGATCCCATTACAGATGGCTGTGAGCCACCATGTGGTTGCTGGGATTTGAACTCAGGACCTCTGAAGAGCAGCCAGTGCTCTAACCACTGAGCCATCTCTCCAAGATGCTCTCTTTTTCTACCACAATAGAGTAAATGGTGGTCGGCACGAAACCCAAAGTAAAAATACTTCTAGAAATAAGTCTACACTTATTAACTCTTTAAAGAAAACCACAAAAACCGTGAACAATCTGGTAGACATGAAACACTGTAAAAGTCAGCTCATAAGGAAGTGCCTTTTGAATGATTTGATCGAAAATGCTTACATTGTTAACAGGTTTGGGCATATGTAATTCTTTAAAAATATAACTTCTAGTTGAGAATGTATAGAAGCAAAGTGCACCAAATGAAAGAGGCTTCGTTAATTAGACTATCAGTTAAAATTTTAAACTGTTTCAGGCATGAAAACATACTGACTCCTGTGCTTGGCAGAGCAGAGTTGACTGAGTTACAGAAACAGCCTCCGGTTCTGTTAAATTCACAAGGATATTCAACGATTACTCACAATATCAAATAAGGACTGTCTGGAGGAGAAAGGCACAGACACGGTAATCGAATTCTCCTACAGGACTAGTGGATAATATCTGAGCCAAAGATGATCCATTTTATTTTAAAATTAATTACAAATACCTGTGCTTTAAAAAAAACCAAACAAACAAACTAAATATCCTTGTACCAATGTCCTCGGGCAAGGAGAGAATGAATGAGAAATGTTTGTGATGTATCTGGTCATAAGAAGTGTAACAGAACAGGAAAACATGACTCTTCTGAAGAATATACGTGAGATGAGTCGGACAAAGATTACACTCCTTCCGGATGCACATGTCCAGGCACCGGTGCCTCACTGAACAGGCAGAGCTTTTAGAACGGGAGGCTGGACAACCACGTCCACAGTCTAACACCCAGAACTGTCTATCCGTGATACGTTTCTCGTTTTGGTTACTTCATACTTAGTGCATTTTTCTATTTCAAAATAATTTCAATACTTAAGGAAGGAAACGTGAGTCTATTAAGATGCTAAGTTAACAAAAAACCACTTGAGGGCTGGACTTGGTGGTGCACAGCTAATCTTGAATCTCAAGGATCTCTGTGTGCTTGAGGCCAACTTGGACTACACATTAGTTCCAGGACAGTCATGACTACACAGAGAGATCTTGTCTCAAAACTGTGTGTGTAAAACCATACCTATCCATCCATCTATCTCTATCTATCTATCTATCTATCTATCTATCTGTCTGTCTGTCTGTCTGTCTGTCCGTCCGTCCGTCCGTCCGTCCGTCCACCCACCCACCCACCCACCCATCCATCCATCCATCCATCCATCTATCTATCTATCTATCTATCTATCTATCTATCTATCTATCTAAACAACTACCTGAAGCAACTGTAGTTACCATTAAACCTAGATACCAATAAAATGAAATCTAAGAGAAAAGCTAATTAAACATTAAATTGCTTAAACTGAAACATGCCCAATGTAAATTGCACGTTTCAAAGTAAGTATATTATTACTTGCAACATTTAAAAAAGAAAATCTCAAATGAAAGTCAGCAAATAAATTACTATAGCTTCTCATTTTCGGCACTAGTAAATATCAGAATGCTTTTGATTTAAAATAATAGTAAGACTAATGATGATGATAGTAGTAGTAGTAGTAGTAGTAGTAGTAGTAGTAGTAGTAGTAGTAGTAGTAGTAGTAAAAATCATAACAATAATAAAGCATGTAGAAGATAAATTCAGCCCAGTTTTCATTATCCCAACACTTGCCAAAGGCAAAAAGCTTCATTTCCTGTACTGTTTACTTAGGTGTGCTGTCAACTTCGGGGGCACACCTTAGTGGGGTGTTCTCTTCCTTTAACTCACTGCTTTATATAGGATGAATGACAATCATCTCTTATAGCTGTCAGAGGATTAAAACAGCGGTAGGTACAAGGGATGGGACACAGGTTTCCAGGCCAATAAAACCCTAATCATAAGCCAGGCATGGTAGCTTACAGCTTTAATTCTTGCACTAGGGAGGCAGAGGCAGGTGGATCTCTTTGAGTTCCAGGCCAGCCTGGTCTACATAGTGAGTTCTAGGACAGCCCGAGCTACACAGTGAGACCCTGTCTCCAAAACAAAGAAAATAAAAACCACCAGCATAAACAAAAATAAACAAAACAATCACTCAAAAAACAATAGCCTAATAATTTCAGAATCAATTGTATTTATTATAATTTTTAATACAGTCCAAACTATGTTTGCCATGTCAAATTTGATTTTTCAAATTAAATACATTTGCTGCTATATTAAATATTTATTAAATAAACTAGATTATATAGCTACAAATGCTTTTATGTAAAACCTGAAAAGTAAATAACTTTTGCAAATAGAAATAAATATACATACACAATGATGAGAATACTTTATTAATATTTGTGTGTGTGTGTGTGAGTGTGTGTGTGTATGTGTGAATGTGTGTGTGTGTGAGTGTGTGTGTGTGTGTGTGTGTGTGTGTGTGTGTGTGTGAGTGCACATGCTCACACACATGCAAGACAACTTGCTGGGGTTACTTCTGTTTCTATGTTCATTCCAGGGATCAACCTCAGGTCCTAAGGCTTAGCCGCAAGCACCCTTACTCACTGAGCCATATCACTGGCCCCTAATTTTATTTTTAACTTGTGATTTATACAAAGGATTCCTCATATATAAGGAAGAATATGTTCTCTTGTTTCATGTCTTTTATAATTAAAGCCTAGAAATAAGTTGTGGGGAATATTATGCCTTATAGAGAACTGTGTCTATTTGCCAGAATTGGTCTATTTTTTAGGTGAGGTTCTAGTACCTTAAATAATGGAGCCTACTAAGCTATGAAAAGTAATAAAAAGAAACACAAGAATTGAAAATTATCCTGATTAAAAGTGTGTTTTTCAAGCATACGGGTCTCTAGTATTAACTGCAGAAATTAATAAACATTACAGAGAATACTAGGCTTCAAGAGAGACTTTTCCTTTGTCTTTTGTACAAATTGAACCCAGAAGGACTTCCCGAGATAAAGAAAGGTTTACCCGGTCCTCTATGAAGAATGATGATCCAAGAAGGAAAGCTAGTGAACAGGTGGCTGAAACCACAGAAAGATGTCCTCAGAGAGTTCAGATGTGGGGGACGTGTTAGACTCTGGGTACCTAAATCTCACCATGGAATTTAAGAACATTGACAACTGGAAACCACTTGATACCCAACACCTCCACCATATCATCAGATTCTACTTTTCAAGTGAAAATAGCATGCGCTCTAGGAGGTGCTTGAGTAGAAACATGATCCAGGACGGCTGGTCACCACTGTGAGCATCCAGACCAGAATGGAAGGAAAAGGTGACACACTTGACATTGGGATAGCAGTGAGTGGAACTTAAAATCCTTTGTAATTAGCTACTCTGAATTGACTGTTTCTCATCCCTCTTCTCCAGGACTCCAGGTCACAGTACTGTTCATTAGAACATACTCAAAAACCCTACAATTTCTTCCCACTACATCTTGGCAGTAAAAGAAACTTTTCAGTATGAGGCTTTCCAAATTCTGCATTATGGACTTATGAAAGAATTAAATTATCTGCCCTAATCCTCAAACTATTATATGCTTTAGAAATTACGTACTTAATAATCCGTTTATACTATTTAAACAAGAATTACAAATCAGTAATATTTTAGCAGCCAAATGAATATATAGTATATGTAATTAGTTTAATGTTCTGTAATTTAGGGCTGACTACAGCTATGGATTTTTCTCTTAACAAGGGCATGTAAGAAGCTCTCCTGCGAGGGTAATGAAATTGCTGTTATTTCTAAGAGGGTTGTGCTTCCTTTGCCTTGCTTGCAGCATTAAGAAAATTCTATTTGGTCCAAACACTATACACTGTAGTAACCATGTAATGAAGACATAAGACCCCCTTGGTCTAATGAGACTCTCTTTAGGGCAGACACAGCTGTTCTTAGCAGTCTAGACTAAATAACAGGACACTTATTTAAAAGTGTATTCTTACCTATACTAATTGTGATGGTCTGGCAATAGATTTCCAAATTGACAACTCAAATGTTTCAAGATGAACTGAGATTAACCTCATCTTAATGATAAACTACAAATATGTCTACTATCTAACAGAAATACTCCAAAGAGAGGAGAGACCTGTGTTCCACCAATAGTTCATCAAAAATGAAGTATAAATCTTTATAAAATTCATTAAAAATGAAATGCATTATAGGCAATTGAGTTATTAAGCAGCAGAGAAAGCCAAAACTGAAATTCCAAAAGGAGGGACCAGGAAGACTGTTACTTAGTAAAGTACCTGTCAGGAAAGCAAGAGAAACAGTTCTATCTCTAGAACTCACGGGGGAAGCCAGGCATAGCACCCGAAAATGCCAGTGCTTAGGAAGAGAGAAAGGAATATTCCCAGCCAACCAGTAGAGCTCACCGAAGTAAGCAGCTACTGTACTGAGAGATCTCAGAACATAAAATGGAGTGTTGTTAAAATGTCTTTTTACAGCCAGAATTTTCACATTCCCATCTTACTAAATAGTAAGTGTTCTTGGATAACTTTTGTGGTCATGCGTTTTGGGGACAAAAGGGAAAGGAATCTGTCACTACAACAGAATGTTTGTTCTCAACTCACAGATCAAATGTACCTTAGTTTTCTTTTTCTTTAGATGTCTAACAGTTGCTAGATTAGCCAATTTTAGTGAATGTGTTTAGAGATTTAGGTTTATTTTATAAGAATCTTGTTGCTCATTTGAACAAATAAATAATAAATAGGTGGGCAAAAACAAACAAGCAAACAAACAAAGGAAGTTTCTGTGCTGACCTCTGGCCTCCATCTACAAATGTGCTGCCAAGCCTGATAACCTGAGTTCACTCCCTAGGATTATACATGGTAGAAGGAGGGAACAGACTCCCAAGAGCTGTGTCCTTTGACCTCTGCACCTGCACACAGAACAAGTAATTATGCAAATAAGTATAATGTGAAAAATTAAAACAAGTATCAAATTAAATAAAATTATCTATCTGGGAGGTGGTGAAGCTTTAATCCCAAGACTAAGGAGGCAGAGGCAGGTGGAGCTCTGAGTTCAAGGCCAGCCTGGTCTAGAGAGTGAACTCCAGGACAGCCAGGGCTACACAGAGAACCCTGTCTTGAAAACCAAAACAACAACACAAACTATCTAGAAATTTACATGCAAGATTAAATGATACACCAGCACTCATAAATATCATTTTTGGCTTAACAAACACATAAACTTTATTTGCAAACACACACACACACACACACACATACACATACACACCCTTACATTCACAAAGGTAAAAAGGGCAATGTCATGCTAAGACACTTGTCACTTTTAGAGAAATAGTCATTCTCCCAGTCTCATAAGGTCATATCTCAATTCTAACTTATGAACACACAGTTTCTATCTCTGAGAAAAGAAATGTCTTGGATAAGAAGAACTACACTTACCTGTGACTATAAGGGTAGGCACTTAGAATGCAATCAGAATTATACTGGCTTAGGAATGAGGCAGCAGTAGGTTCTCTCCTGGGTACTATGGCCCCACCAACCATAGGCATTTTGCTAGGCTTACAATACCAGGCATGAATTCCTTCCTACTGAGCAGACCTTAAGTCCAATTAGATAGCTCTTAGCTATTCTGAACATGTAGGCGCTACTGTTGCGCCTTGGGGGCTACCTCGGCACGCCTGCTCAGAGCGGGGCAGGACTAGCAAATGTTTTCTTCCCTTAGCAGCTTGCATAGAATGTTATGGCATTATGAGAGCCAGTCCTCGGGGAGGAGGCTTTTGGAGTAGATCCAGCTCTATTCTCTCAAGTCCTGTCTGAAGTGTGAGGTGTCTTCAGCGATGAGAAATTACCACCAACTTCTGGAAGTCAAGAGCAGCAGCAGTACCCTACATTCTTTTGGGAGGCTCTTGGACTCCGCCCCCAAAATGTCTAGTACTAGGATTTTTATTAGACAGTCTATGGCTCTTGGAACCTTTTTAAAAGTGTAAAAATATATTAGAAATGGATAGAGTTTTGTTAGAAAAAAAGGGTACGTTTACTTTCTATCTTTAACATTTCAATATTCACAAGAACCCACAAAGGAACATTGACTCAGTGAATACAGACCTGTAAGCTGATGTGGTTATAAGCCACATAGTCTATTTTATAACAACAATGACGACGGCTCCATTTCTGAAGACAGTAAACCTAGTCTAGAACCTGTTCTGCATGGGCCTTCCTGACTTGGGACTATAGCACCTGCCAGCACACCCACTTAAGATGTTCAACTCACTGGACAAGCATTGGCTTCAGTCCCTCCTGAGCTTATGTGACTCACAGAAAGCCGCTGACAAAACCCTAATTTCTGTGTTTGAATACACTATCTGTAAATTTCACTGTGCACTAAAGTCAGACTTGTCCGGCAGCAATAGGACATTCTTCCTCAAAGGCATTAAACATGCTTCAGTCACGTTTGTCATACAGACTGCACTTTGTCCGTGATGTAAACAGGCTTTTGTGCAATGATTGCAGCTAATAGTTAGGAGCCTATTTCCACAGTTCCCGAGAAGGATGTGGCAGGAGAGACTGGTCAGAAAAGAACTGGTCTCCCACGGGCAGTGAGTTTAAAATCCTCTGAGTCAAGCAGAGTCCACCTGGCCCAACAGAGTTTCAGTTAAACTGAGACACCCTGACTGCTCTGTTGGTCTGCTCTACCTTTGAAAGGTACAACATATCTTCTAAATTCGCAAGGATACCATGGGCACGATTATTCCACAGTCTCAATGGGGCCGTGGAAAGGATCAGTAAGTTTTATGAAATGCAGTGAAACGTGGTTGTCGCTAGCATTCAGCTCGGTTTGTAGGCCATCCCTAGGAACCCGGCTTGGCTTCACTTTGTAACGCCTGTGGCCCCAGCGGGATTCTCCTTAGGACCGTATTTTATTCTGATTACTACTGCATCGGTGCCTGAGAGGGTAGAGCAGCTCCGGCCAGCCAAGAAAACATTCTCTTGGAGAAAGTAATATGCCTAAGAGGCTTGGAAGCCAAGGAAAAACAGAGACACATGCAAGACAATGTATAAACCGGTGAACTTAGCCTCTCAGGGAAACCGTCTTCACTCTCATCAAATTGTGTATTATCTGGCAATATAAGTTGAAAACCTATTTATAGAGTGGTCCCACTAAATCTTTTATTGCTAAAAACAGAAGTAATAAGGGTCAAAGAATGTGAAATCCTAGGAAATCCACATTTTTTTTTCCAAAGGCCATTTAATATGCTTTGGATACAGATTACTTTCTTGTCAATGGTTCTTTTGTCTTTCTTAAAACTACATCTGCACAACAACCAGGTCACCTTGAATTTCAAGTACAGCACGGCCAATAAATTTAATTTAACATCTTATTATCTGTAATTACCATAAACAGGAGGCAGGTGTGACCCTTACTGTCATGCTTGGAAGGACTGGAGACAGAATGGGCTGGTCATCTTGCTCACGGCTACAGGGTCTGCGCAGTGTATAAGCTCAGTAGGAGACTCAAGTATGAACTGGCTATTAAAATATTATTGCAATCATATGCTTCTTTAAGAATGAATTCCTCCATATCAAGAGAGTTACAGGCTCTATTCATTCACCCCATCTCTGGGAACATATTCCAGCTCTGGATGGTGTTCGAAGAGTTCAGAATTGAAGAGAGAACTTCCGCTGACGGATACTTGGAGAAGCAAGAGCAGTCCCCACAAACTCTTAACTGGGGAACTCTGGGTGATCCAGAGGCAGCAAGAGGCAAAGCAAGGACCCAACGGCTGACCATAAATAAGCAAAACCACTGTTGGTAACAAAGCCAACCGGTGATTTCCTTTTTAATACTTATTTAATATATATAACGACACTGTCACTCCCTTCAGACACACCAGATCCCATCTCAGATGGTTGTGAGCCACCATGTGGTTGTTGGGACTTGAACTCAGGACCAATAGAAGAGTAGCCAGGGCTCTTAACCATTAGGCCATCTCTCTGGCCCTCCGGTGATTTCTCAATAATTGTAAATTAAAGGTAAGAGGGTCTTAGCAATTTATTCTTCCAAAATGTAATTAGGGCTGTGCCCCTCACATGGCATTTTTACCTAAGACATTATGCTGTATATTCATGAGAGGACCGTAGACACCCAGTGGCATAAACACTTGTCTGTCTCATTGTTAAAGACAGATTTGGGACTATAGTTAAAGCACAACACAGGGAATCAGTCTGCTTCATGTTGTTGCAACAGACTAGCTGAGACTGGGTCATTTTATAAAGCTCAAGAACATGACCTTGGCATCTGATGGAGGAATTCTTGCTGCACAGCCGCGTGGTGGAGGGTATCTCATTGGATTTACAAACTGTAACATGTTAAGACAGCAAGTGTTCTCCTTAGATGATTTTCTTGGTATTTCAAATACCCATGGTGCTCTGAGTTCAAATATGTGCCTATGGAAAATGCCGTCGATCTAAATACTATGGAGGCTGAGAGAACAGGACGGGCATGTGTCAAAGACCAGCTTGGGCCATAGAGTGAGAATTTGTCTCAGTAACGCACAAACAAGGATCAAGTCATCCCTGGCTACACAGTGAGCTTGAAACCAGCCTGGGCTACTTTAGTTCCTGCCTCAAATGATGATGATAGTGATGGTGATGGTGATGGTGGTGGTCGTGATGGTGGTGGTGATGGTGGTGGTTGTGATGGTGGTGGTCATGATGTGGTGATGGTGATGATGGTGGTGGTGGTGATGGTGGCGGTCATGATGTGGTGATGGTGGTGATGGTGGTGATGATGGTGGTAGTGGTGGTGATGGTGTGATGCAAAGGGTGTGCTCCACAGGCATTAGCTGTCACTACATGAGAGAACATTTGACAACTTCAAGTTTCTGTTCCTCTGAATTGATATAATTTTATTTTAAACTAGTTTTAAAGCTTCAGGGTGTTTTCGATTTAAGATTTCCTTTTCAGTTTTGTTTGTTTTAGAACGCACTTCTCTGGCCAAGATGACAGCAAGCCAGTTTTCGGACTAGGAGCACATTTCCGGGGTTTCTGCAGCCAGAAGGACAGCAGCTAGCCCAGCCAACCACTGCTGGTTAGAGTGAGGTTAGAGCGAGGCTTCACACTAGTGACAAAGTGTCCCTGGATGAACAGCTGCTGGGAAGAGTCAGTGCCTGGTTTCTATACCGTGTCTGCACCTAGCACAGGATTTGAACCGCAACCTGAGTTTTATAAAGAAATTCTCTAGACACACAGCACAGAGTTTCATTAATAATTACACCATTAGTCACAACAATAGTGACATAACAAAACCAATTGCTTGATAGGCTAGAAGGAAGGGAGGGACGCTGGGGCTGGTGATGTATCTTCTTCACCACCTTCCTTTTTACTGTTTATGTTTTTGGTGCTAGAGAGAGAGCCCAGGGACCTGCATGTGCTAGGCGGGTGTACTACCACTGAGCCACAAGGCTGGCCCTTCTTGTTATCTGTATCCGAACTTGCCAACATGAGCTCCAACACTGCACCTACTTTGGCTTCCTGCTTATTTATGATGAGCGTTCCACATGTTGATATGTCGAGTATCAGATGCAAACTGCTTCAACAGTTAGACGGTAATTTATTTGCACGTCATGTAGAGATCTTTGAAGGAAGAGAACAAGAAGCAAAAACCGCTATGATGAGCTGCTTTTGCATTTTGGGATGTCTGGTCCTTCTGCCCCACAAGTAAGGTGGGAGGTGCAAGTAGTTCGTAAATATCAACAATGTAGAGAACATTTTTTAGCATCTGCCTTTCATCCAATAGGAGGCAATGGAATCTAACCACCATTTCTTTATCTGATTTCTTAAATGGGATAGAAAGAAAAAGCGGGAAGAAAAAGCACTGTGTTTACTTCCTCTTTCTGACCTCTTCAGTTGGTATTTCCTATACTACCTGTCCTGGCTCTCTCCCTTATGTAGAGTGTTCACTATAGCAACATCACATCTACATCAAAAGAGATGGCTCCAAACACCTGAATCATGTCTCCGTGTGAGCTGAAAATAAACAGACCAGGAAACAATGACTAAACTCAATCTTCTTACTGAGTATGGTAGGTAATCAGTTCCGTGACCAAGGAAAGGAATGAAAGCAACACACAATATGATTAAAAGTACAATCAAGACACTTGAAAAATAACAACCACTGCAAAATATATTAACATCTTGAGTAAAAGCAGACATTATATGATAAATTGACAGGCTAGCAGCAGAAGCAATAGAATTCTCCAGGGATCTGAAACGATCCTATTGGAATGGCTGGTTAAGAAGACCCTCATCACAATAGGAAATGCATACAAGGAGCCTGTGGGCCCATTAACATGTTAGTGGATAAAGAAAACACAGTAATACATACACAGTTTTATTCAAACATAAAGGAGAGTGGAATCATGCTGTTTGCAAGACAATGGCTAGAACTGGAGATTATCATGTGGAAGTGAAACAAACCAGACACAAAAAAGACAAGTCTTACATATTTTCTGTCTTCGGTGGAATTTGGTGGGAGAAGGAAGGGGAAACTGCTGGGGACGTGGACAGAGAAAGGGGGGAGGGAATCCAAAGGGCAGCAGAGAGACAGAATACAGTAAGTACACTGCATAGAAATGTCATACACAAAGAGGACCATGGCAGGAGGGAGGGATGCTAAGGAGAGTAACAGCATCTCGAGGTGATTTGAAGGAGAAACGGGAGGGGCTTTGTCCTTGGGGACGAAGAAAATCGGCCTACAAAGAAGGAGCGTGGCAGGACGGATAAATAACACTAAGAAAAAGCCACAAATCAAATGATTTTACATTTAGCTAAAATGACATATAATATGCATTAAGTACATGAGTAGTTACATGCCGCAGTCTGTCTAACCAGAACCCTCTAACCAGGCATGAGGATCCTTCTTTGCAGTTGTCGGTTGGGAAGTACAGGAGAGTTCCCAGACAATGTAGGTGATTACTGTTGCCCTCTGTTGCCCCCCCCCCCCCCCCCCCCAGAACTGGCTGACGATACCATACACTGAAGACAGAACTTGGGAGAAGTAAGCTGGATCTGATCCAAATGCCTCCTCCCTGAGGGCTAGCTTTCATAATACTACAAAGTGATATCCACGGAAGCTGCCAAAAGAGGGAAGCACTCAATAGTTCTATCCAGCGGCGAAGCCTGGGAACCAGAGCAACAACCAGACACGGCAAGAAACTCCAGAGGTACATAGGAGACATTTATGCCTTGGGGGTTAACCAATAACTGCCTAATTGGAAACTAGTCCATTAAACAGAAGAGAAACCAAGGCTGGTACTTAAAATCTAGCCAACCCACGGTTAGCGGGGTCATAGATCTTAGAGAAGAACCAAATACTGGCACGTTCTTAAATGACTCCAAATGCTTATACTTCTTTCAATAGATTGGCATAGCTCTTGGACCTTATCAAGATGGTTCTTTTCATAGCAGAGTGACTGATACCATGACAGGAAACTACAACCAGCTCAAATGCAGAGAACACCCTGACTGTGGGGAGCCCAACCTGTCAATACAGCTGCAACATGACCTTTACACCCAAGGCTCAGGGAACATCATGGAAGAGGGGGGAAGAAAGAGTGCAAGACCCAGATGTCCAGGAACTCTGTGGGAAGATGTAGTCTTCTATACAATGCAGAAAAGCTGTACCTGTGAAATCACAAGCTATGATAGCCTAAAAATTACTTAAACAGGGACATCACCAGTTGGCATGCTAGTACGGATGGAAGAGACTGTGTGGGGTCCTATCCCGAGATTAAGAACTAAAAACTGCTGAGAAAGGGAGAATTAGCCTTTCCCAGAGGTGGCACCCTAAATGGTTATCCAATATAAAGTGGCTATTCATAACAGACACACACACACACACACACACACACACACACACACACACACACGCATGCACGCACGAATACTGTAACAGACTTAGAAAGTTGCACTTAACATGTTTTTTTTCTCTCCCCATCCCCCATACATACATATACACACCTGTAACAGTAACAATAAAGAATAAAAGGTCATGGATCTGAAAGGCATAGTTTAGAGGAAGAAGACGGAAATTATGTAATTACATTTAAAATTTTAAGAAGTAAAAATGACACGGAAATGATGAAATCGCCTTTAATTTTTTAAAGATTTATTTATTTATTTATTATTTATTTGAGTACACTGTTGCTGTCTTCAGACACACCAGAAGATGGCAATGGATCCCATTACAGATGGTTGTGAGCTACCATGTGGTTGTTGGGAATTGAACTCAGGACCTCTAAGAAAGCAGTCAGTGCTCTTAACCGTTGAGCCATCTTTCCAGCCTAGACTTTAGTTTTTAAGTTAAATTTTAATAATGAGATCTAAAGAACTGAGTGAGTTCAGACAAGTGGGTGAAAGGCAGAAGGAAGAGAAACAGAAGGGTATGGAAGGTGTGGAGTCTGGGCATTCTCTGTTTTGCTTTTCTTTGGGACAGGGTGTTAATCTGTGGCCCAGCACCTCAGTATGTAGCCTAGGGCAGCCTCCAGCTCGAAGTGGCCCACTATTTTATCTCTACAGTGCTGTGACAGAAAGGCATGACCTGCCTCTAGACTGTGCTTCTAGCTCTCACCCGGATCTGTATCAAGGGCTTCAGGAAGATGTTTCAGTCTCTCAGTATCCGGCATATGAATCACGAAGCTCAGACCACGGAGAAGACATATTAGTAGACTACATCCAATCGTGTCATCTGTCCTAAGGGCAGCAGGGGTGTAGGGGTTTCTTCAGTGAAGAGAGAAGGCAGAGATTTAGTGTTGTTTGAACACAGTGTGCTGGTATCAGGAGACTACGTGCAATAGAACTAGCCAGGAGTGGTTCCGCTGAGAGGCTCAGAAACGATGCAGAATTATTAGTTTATACTATGGACTGAGATGACCCTGGTGTGGCCACTTTAATTAATAGCTTGGCAGCCCCGTATTGGCTTCCTTCCTTCCTACTACCTATGTCATGTCTGACCCGTCACGGTGGCTGAAAAAGAAAGGAGCCAAAGTGACAGCTACTACAGAGGAATGAAAGGCACCATTCTAAAGCTTTGTACAAAACATCAAGAAAGGAGGCTGGCCACCAGTGGTCGGGGTGCAGACTACTCATTGATGGCACAGCAGGAAAACGAGAAACTGAGGTCAGGCGCACAGCAAAATGACCACGAGAGGTTCTCAGTAGAGTCGCTGAAACGGAAGCCTCTGTTCAGCTTCATCAGCAAGGAGAGCAAACAAAAGCTCCACATTGAGATATTTATGATTTATTGATTGGATATGTGATATTTATGGCATGATTTATGTCTATAGGGAAGGTATAGATCCATCGCACATCAAGCTGGGTGATCTCCAGTTTATTACTGCATGTGAGCTTGTATGCTTTATTTATATACATCTTATTTATTATTATATGATGGTAAGACATGTTAACATTCTATATTGTTGTTTTCCACATAATGCTGGAATAATCTCCAAAGTTTTCCTATGCCTTTATCTACAAGTTCAGACCCCAACTTTTAGCTGCTTCTGGGTTTGTCTCCTACTTGGTTCAATGGCATTCCACACACAACTGTCATTCATCACATTCTGATTTCTATCACCTAGTCTGCCCCAACAGGACCATTAATCTATTATAAAAGTGGCTATCCAGAGGAGGAAAACAAAACTCTTTTTGGAGGACTTCTGGCCATGGTCACTAAAATGAGACCAGTATTAGTTACCCAGACCCTATGGCTGACTAGGAGCCTCTGGAGGTCAGGTAGCTCAGACTCCTACAGCAAGCTCAGTGGGCCCTCCACTCTCCTGTTGTTTCCCATCTTGAGATGTGTACTGAGAACCAACATACTAAAACAACTAGCAAAACCCTCATTGGTGAAAACAGGAACACTTTCTAGGAGTCTAATCTTTCTGCTGTATATTCTAGGTATATGTTTATACTGATTATATGTGTGTATGACAATAAATGAATACTTTAAAATATATATGCATTTATTTATGACTGTAAATATATATATGGCTATAAATATATTTATATCTCTGTGGTCATACATATGACTAAATACACATGCATATATAGTCATATACATATGTTCTTTTATATTTCTGAGGTTAATGTTTTGTAACTGGAAATGATTAAAATTAAATCATAGTAATCATGGGTGAAATCAACCATTTCATAAAACAGTTTTAAGCTTTACCCTGCATTTGTTCTTCTGAAGAACTTGTTTCCAATAGGAGTGCCCAGGAGTGGCGAGGCCAGCGTATTGGCCAGAGCCCTTCTTTGTGTGTTACAGGGAACTAGTTTCCCCTCATCCATTCCACTAGCCCAGAGCAGGGAGTTCTCTCCTTGCACTGGTTAACACTCTTCCTCATCTGGATAGCCTTCAACTATGTGATAACAAAGAGCTCTAGCACCAAAATAGCAGCAGCCACATATCCTCTCTGTGACAGTGTGATTTCTTGTGCCTTAAGGCTGTGTCTAGCGCTGAAATCATAGTCTGTTTACTTCGATCTGGTGCTACATTACACTGGGGTGGATTTAACTCTTCCTTATAAATCCACAGGGGAATTACGGCTCTGCTCTGTTTGACTTAGAATTGGAGAAGAGATTGTACAGTTCTCTTTGCTGTTGGGCCAACCGTACCACGGATCAAGGCTGTTCACTCCACCTTCAAGACAGGCGAGGATTCAGTGCTGTCTCTTAAAATGCTCAGTGACAACTCTGAGAATGGTGGGTGGCCAGTGAGAACGAGAAATTAATCTAGAAGGTTTCCTATCTAATTTAAATAACTAGCTTCTCTTCAGTTACTTGTGCTTGAGTTTCAGCCCTTATGAGTTTGGAGTTGTGTAAAAAAATTTTTTTTTGACTGGAGATACTATGTATATTTAAAGGTTGATTTTCTTGGAGATAGTAAGTTTGTTCTTTATTATCCTCCAATCAGAGAAGGCCTAGCAGCCTAACTACCTTTTCTCTATCTTCTCCAACTCACAAACCAACTACTGGGATGAGTCTCCTGTTTGGTCTCTCCATTCTCATTCTGAATTTTACCTTCTTGGCTCCTAAAGCCACTTGCTTGGACCATTAGAAGGGTCTACCAATTTAAATCTGCTTCCAGGGTCTTCACAAGAGCTTTTAAAATTCTGAGCGTAGCACTGTAATTTTCTTTACATGACTTCTACAAAGCTCATGACAGAGACTTTATGGATATATCCCAATGCCTGACATAAAACAGGCACCTGACTCTCCATCGATGTGAGTATGTGTCACCATGTTTACTGAGAATTCCTGTACCATACACAGTGAATGGTACAGTATTTGCTGGACCTCTAGTTAATTATGTTATTTTCAATAAATTTACACATGCATACACACAGAAATGAGGTACGTGCTATTCTATTCTATTCATTTATTTATTTTAATTTTAAGACTGAAGAAAATGAGTCCTCTATGACTTTATACCACCCTCAAACTCATGAGACTAAGTAAGTTAGAGATTGAAGTCTGAATTATTATTACTTTTGTTTACTTGCTTTTTTTTAAAACTTGAGATAGAATATTGCAACATAGTCTAGACCGGCCATAACATTTTGACCTTTTTCTCTCTGTTTTCCGATGCTGGTGTTATAGTGGGGTACCAACTTAGCAACTTGTAAAGGGTTAAGTTTAAAAATCAAAATAAGTCCTTTTGTCTACAACAGAAAGCTTGTTTTGTAAAATGTTCTCTTTAACAATTTAACTAAAGCACTGATGTACACAAGAGAATACATGCAGCACATGCAAATTACAGGGCCCCAAATAGCAAATAACCCAGTTAAAAAAATGAAACCAAACATAAAACAGGCAAAAAGGTTTGAATGTATACCTCACCAAACAGGCAGCTAGCACAGTACACGGAACCTCGCACTATTTGGCATAAATGACTTCCAAATTAAAACCTGACTACCTATCTACTAAAACGGCTACAATCCACAAGACTAGCAATTCTGGCTGCTGGAGCAGATGTGGGTGCCAGCATCCCTCCTGTCAGGGGTAGGAATCTAAAATGCACTTGCCAGTGTGTTCTCTTCTTGCTTCCCTTCTCCTTATTTTCTTGGTACAGGACCATGCAGTACCCCTTGGGCTGGCTTGGAACTTACTAAGTAGCCTAGGTTAACCTCAAACTTCTGACTTTTCTTGGGTATAAGAAAAAAGGTATGAGTGTGGCAGTTTCTTTTAAACTAAATACTATTTTAGCATGTGAACCAGCGGTGATGTTTAACTGGCTACTAGAAACTTTTATGTTCATATAAAAGACTACATGCAACTGTTTAAAGCACCTTTATAGAGAACTGTAAGAAGGGGGCTGGAGAGATGACTCAGTGATTAAGAGCACTGACTACTCTTCCAGAGTTCTGAGTTCAATTCCCAGCACCTACCTGGTGGCTCACAACAATCTGTAGCTATAGTCCCAGGGGATCCAACACTGTCTTCTGGTCTGCATAGGAAACAGGTCTCATTGTGATGCACAGACATATGTGCAAGCAAAACACCCATACATATGAAACAGAATACTAACCACTAAAGAACTGTAAAAAGTCAGAAGCACCCAAGATGTCCTTCAATAGAAGAACTGGCTGGGCAGTGGTGCCAATACCCAAATATTATTCAATGCTAAAAAGGAAATGATATGTCAGACCATAAACACACACACACACACACCTTCAGTACATATTTTAAGTAAAAGAATCCAATCTGAAAAGGCTACATGATAAATAATTCCTATACATTACCTTCTGAAAAATAAGTCAGAGGCAATACAGGTCAATGGTTTCCATGGATAATAGCATGGGGAAGCTGAGTAAATTAAATGTAGGATCTAGTTATTGTTTATTTTGAGATAAGGCCTTGCCATGAAGCTCTGGCTGGTTGTTCTGGAACTCAATGTGTAGACCAGGCTGTCCTAGAGTTTATGGCAAACTTCCTTGATTTCTTACTCAAGACGTAAGACTATGAATGTGCGCCACAATTGCCCAGATCATCATGAAAGACTTTAAAACAAAAGGAGGTGAGGGCTGGAGAGATGGCTCAGTGGTTAAGAGCACTGACTGTTCTTCCAGAGGTCCTGAGTTCAATTCCCAGCAACCACATGGTGGCTCAGTCATCTGTAATGGGACCCAATGCTCTTTTCTATGTCTGAAGACGGCCACAATGTTCTAATATTCATGAAAAAAATGTGAAGGTGAAACTATTTTGTGTGGTATCACAAAAGCAGATGTAGGACACTAAGTACTTGTTAGAAGCCACATATAACTGTAGGACAAAGATTAGAAATGGATCCATGCATACTTTAAGGCAACCACAGAGTCAGGGGAACCCTAGCATGGAAAGCAGAAAGGGACAAAAAATTCAAATGCTCTACATGTAAAATAAACCATCAAAGGGTTTGGGAGGATCTCTTTGGAAAAACTATAAGGCGAAGAGAACTAGGCATACACACACGTAACATAATTCACACATACGCTGATTAAAATATTATATATATAATATATTATATATATCAAACTGAACACTGTTATGAATAGAGGGTAGATGGCAGGAGCCAAAGTTTTCACTGCTGGAATGAGAGGCCACAGATAGGTAGGGTGTAAAACTTTCCTGATCCATCTGAAGATGAATCAGAGCTGAAGACGTTAGTATGAACGTGAATTGGCCTACTATAAATACAGAGGACTACATATGAAAATGTTTATAGAACATAATCCATATATCCATATGGATTACAGACACATACATAGATCTTTGCTCTGTCAGCTAAGAGGGCCTAGAAGCAACAATACCTCAGGAGCAATGACCATACTGAACACTGAGATTATGGTTTCTAATTCTACTGTCCAATGAAAGAACCCAGGGCTGTCTTTGAGAAATACCTGATGCTAAGACTAGAGATGGTTCAGGAACTACAGAAAATAAATGTGGAACATCCTGTAGTGCTGGAGCATTTGGAAGTATAAAAGCAAAACCAAACAACCCCAAACACAAAAGTCATAACCCTACAAAAATGATGGTACATTCAAGAGACATAGAAGCCAAATAAAAATCTCATGGATAAAATTAACATTGAATAACAGATTAACACAGTATTGGATTATAGCCCAAGGTACCAAACAAATATCCAGGAGCCTCTACTGGTACAAATCTACAGAAAATACACTAGGTACAAACAAAGGGCATCTGAATACAGTAATTCTTTAATTCTAACAAATTGTTGAGTGTTGAGTTACTCGTTACTAATACTGGTAGTTTTGAATAGGCTACACAGAGCACAGGGTCCTCTCTTCACAACAATCCTGTATACATGCACCATTCTAAAATAAAAGGTTTAAATGCCCCCACATTGGGAATGTGCCACCTAATCAAGAACTAAGGTAGGTGGGGTGGTGCTCTCTTTTGATCCCAGAAGTGAGGCAGGACAGGCTGTCTAAAGAGTGAGTTCCAGGCCAGCCAGGAGTATGGAGAGAGACCCTGCCTCAAACAAACATCCCCACTCCCCAGGAACTACAACACTTGATGCAACTTGCAGCAACAGTTTTCTGGCTGCATGCCACACCCTATTCTTACCTGTCACCCCATTCAATCTAAAATACAGTAGCTGAATTTTCTGCTTATCATCTCCCTTCGTTCAGTACAGTTTAGACAGATATCAATAAGAGTCATTATTATGCTTTATGAAAACATTATTCTTCATCTGTCCTGAGATAATTGCACCAGAAAGATACTGATAAAGTTTATCGTGGTACTTTGTTTAGAACAAAATGTGGAAAAAAATGTCCCAGAACAAAGAAGCAAGAAAATAATAGTAAATACTATATTTATGCCATGAAATATTGCATAAAAGTAAAAGATTGTCTACAATTAACGTGCTGGATACATTTTAGAATCAATACTTTACAATAAAAGAAAAAAAATTTGATATAGGAGACTTTAGCAAATGGCTAGAGCCAACTCCAAAATTTATGGTTTGTCACCAAATTTCTCATTGTTACCTAAATATTTTAGTCCTGTTCATTGAACTGCGTATAATAAAAAAGAAAACAAAAAGAAGTAACATATAGTTAACATACCACACGATCTGCCCATTAAATATAGCTCAATGACTTTATATACACTTATAATCACTTTAGAATAGTTTTAGGGCATCACAAAGAATCCACTTATTAGCTGTCAAAGGGTATTACCTACCAATGTCAGCCTTCCATAGCCCTAGGCAGCCACGGACTTACTTTCTGTCTCTCTGGATTTTCCTGTTCTGGACATAGCAAATAGTGGAATCTTATGGAAGATTGCAAATGGCTCCCTTTGCTTTACATGTGTTCAGGGCTCACCCACAGTTGCTTCCTCAAATACCATGGTTCTGTGTTCCACTATTATTTCACATTCATATGTTGTAACTGAGATCTATGTTTACTTCCCCTTCTATATCTACTCATGGGCAGAAATGAAGGGTCTAAGTCTTCCCTAAGTGCAGGGGCTTTGAGCTTTGTTCATCTTTAGATTTATCCAGGACAACATAATGTCACAGACTATACACTGGTGGGCTCTTCTCATATTTGTCATGGCTACATTCTCCCATAAAGGGAGTGATGTGACTGTCTAGAAACAGTAGGAAGCTATAGTGTTGGTTCCAAGTCTGAGTTCACATATATGTACAACAAATAACCCAGCATTGGCAAGTTGCTAAGCTACTGTCTCACTTGTGATGAGAGGAAAACATCAGAATATTGGTTGGGTTATCCATTTTATGTCTGCTTATAGAAATGTGAAGTGGGCATGTTGGCTCATACCTATAATGTTAGCACTTGGAATACTGACGCAGGAAAATTGCTGTGAGTTCAAGCCACCCTGTGTGAGTTCCAGGGCAGCTGGGACTACAGAGGGAAACACTATCAAGGATTGATGATGATGATGATGATGATGATGATGAGATTTTTGTGTTATTACTATTATTCAAATAGCAAATGCCATAAACAGGTGGATCAAGGAGCAAAGTCTGAGAGAACATCTCACTTCCTTCACTTTTGCCTTATTCACAGAACTTCTACATGTTAAATTTTAATCCATGAGTATTCTGAAGTGTTCAGCTCAGTGTAAGTAAGATGATTGTGATGGCTCGCATATGCTTGGCCCGGGGAGTCACACTAGTAGAAGGTGTGGCCTTGTTGGAGGAAGTGTGTCACTGTGGGGGTGGGCTTGGAGACCCTCCTCCTAGTTGCCTGAGGATGCCCAGTCTTTTCCTGGCTTCCTTTGGATGAAGATGAGAAACTTTCAGCTCTGTCTGCACCATGCCTGCCTGGATGCTGCCATGTTCCTGCCTTGATGATACTAGACTGAACCTCTGAACCTGTGATCCAGCCCCAATTAAATGTGGTCCTTTATAAAGCTTGTCTCTGTTCACAGCAGTAAAATCCTAACTAAGATAAAAGTTGGTACCAGGGACTGGAGTATTGCTGTGATAGGCCGGACCATGTTTTGTTTGGAAGAATGTGGACTTTAGGACTTTGGATTTGGAAAACCACAAAATGCTCTAAGTGTGGCTTAATGGGCCAGCCTAGTAGAAATATGGAAGACAGTGGTGCTGAGGGTCATTTGAACTCTGTAGGCCTACTGGCCCAAGAAGTTTCATTGGAGAAGAACTTTCATATGTGGCCGAGAGACTGTTTTTCTGATGTTTTGGTGAAGAATGTGGCTGCTTTTTGCTATTGTCTGAAGAGACTGCCTAAGGCTGAGGTAAAGAGATTTATTTATATTAACTGCATCAACAAAGGAAGTCTCAAAAAAAAAAAAAAAAAAAAAAAAAAAAAAAACTCAGCAGAGACTTTGTTCTCTGGTTAAGTCTGATGAAGAACATTTTGAACAAATGTAGCAAGCTGAGAAAGGAAAAATACAAAATATATAGTTTGAGTATTAAAGAGACATCAGGAAGTGAGATGGAGCTGATCCGGTGTTCAAGGATACTAAACTGAATTAAGGGAGTGGTGACCTTGTGGCAAGACTCCACCTAGCTAAATTTAGGTCCAGGCATTGTAGAACAAGTATTTAATCCTAGGAGTCAAAGACAGCAGATCTTTGGGTTCAAGGCCAACCTAGAACAGAGTAAGTTCTAGGTGATGAAAAATGTAAATCCAGGCTTCATGGACTACACCTGAGTTCAAAGTCAGTCTTTGGAGCAAGTTTCAGGACAGCCAAGCTTAGGCAGTGAAGGAGTTGAAAAAAAAGGAAGCTAGTGATAATGTAATAGAATTGGGGGGGGGGGAGAGAAAGCCTAAGCAGTGAAGGAGTTGAAAAAAAAGAAGCTAGTGATAATGTAATAGAATTGGGGGGGGGGGGGCAATGTTCTAGCTCCTTCAAGCAGCAGAACTTGGCACCTATGGCCATGTGGCTCTGGCTTTATATTCAAGAGGAGGAGACTACTGGGACAATTGATGCCAGAGCTAAGAAATTATTGGTGATTAAGAAGAGACCAGCATCACTGAGGTGAAATCTCGAAAATGTTTTCTGAGAGCACAAAAAAGCAGTGTTCCAGAATAGCCAAGGTTGTACCTCCTGCAGCAGCTGTGCTTGGTAATGTGTAAGAATCACCCAGGTGGTACTGGTTTTGAAGGCAAGAAGGCGTTATGAAGAACAGCTGAGGCTTGGCACTGTGAGAGGCTATGGAAAGTCACTGGTGAAGGTGCAGCCTCAGTTGCAGTTGACAGTTTAGGACTGAAGGGGCCATGCAAAGGATTTGAGGCTTGGCACCATGAAGGGGGCCTATGAGAGTCTATTGGTGAAGCCTAGTTGTAAAGGAAGACCAGGGTGCATTGGAAATGTCAGTACCATGGGATGATCACTAAGAACAACAGCAACAGTGTAGCAGATCAACCTGAGTTTAAAGTGCTACAGAGAGGGCAGAGCTGGAGAAATGAAGCCAGCCGAGGAGCCCAGAAGATCCTGTGTAGATCCCAGACATTGAAACAAGAAGCTGCAACATTAATGAAACCTTAAAGCTGCCTTGGAGATCCAAAGATGTTAAAGATGCCAGAGCTATGGGATACTTGTCAAGGAAAGCTGCTAACATGGAGTAGAACCAGTTCAGTAGAAAGAAGTTTGTTGTAGCCAACAAAGACAAAAAATTAGTTGAAGATCTGAAGACTGCTTTGACATCAGACATGGAGATGGCAGTTTGGAGTTTACCCAGCTGGTTGCCTGTCTTAATTTGGGGATTACATTTAGTGATTGGATGGATCTCAGAAGATATTTTGAACTTTTAACATTGTTGATACTGTTATAGATTATGGGGACTTTGGAAGTAGGACTAAATGTACTTTTTTATTATGCTATGTTTAGGTATGGCTCCTATAGACTCACGTGTTTAAGCAAACTTATGGGGGCCAGGGAGTGGAATGTGATGGTTTGCATATGCTTGGCCCAGGGAATGGCACTATTAGAAGGTATGGCCTTGTTGGAGGAGGTGTGTCACTGTGGGGGTGGGCTTGGAGACCCTCTTCCTAGTTAACTGAGGATGCCCAGTCTATTCCTGGCTTCCTTCAAATGGAGATGTAGAACTCTCAGCTCTGTAGCATCATTGCCTGATGCTGCCATGCTCCCATCTTGATGATACTGGACTGAACCTCTGAACCTATAAGCCAGCCCCAATTAAATATTGTTCTTTATAAGACTTGCCTTGGTCATGGTGTCTGTTCACAGCAGTCAAACCCTAACTAAGACAACGATATCAACTATTTATCGTTTCTTCCCAGTACATTCAAAATCTTTTCTTCTAGATCTTTTTGAGACAGCTCAGTATACATCTACTACATATATAGTCATCTAATTAAACCTTTCATTTCACAAAAGATTCACCAGACACAATGAAGTTAGAAGAAGCACCAGGTGGCACTTGGCCTCTTGAGGAGGGGAGTGCTGGAAAAATCCCGTATCGCACAACACAATACACTTGAGTCTGAGTTCTAGTTCCTGCTTATCAGCAGAATATCCTTGGACACATGACTACATCTCCTCACCAATACTTGGCATATAGGGCCATAGATACCAAGACTAAGACAGGACCGTTGTCATGATGTTGGGAACAGTAATGAACAAACACGTACTAACACACTCAGACTACCTGATGCAATCTCAAAGGAACCGACAGACAAGACAGCTTATTTTTTCTTTTTTCTTCCTTTCTTTTTGATAAAAAGAAGAGTCTGACTCTCCCAAAAGTCAAGAGAAACCACTTTTTAAAGGCTTCTGAATTTCAGAAGTGGAGATGTACAGTCAGTTGGAAGTAGGAACATATCTTTCACACACTAGTGAAATAATGTAGATTCTAGAGGGAAAGCCAGGGCAGGTGACTGCTCATGTTCTTCTCCATCTTCTCCTCAGTCAACCCTGTATGACTCCCCTGGGGCAAATCTCAAGGTAAGAGACATTTTCTTTGGAGTTCCTATAAACCTACCAACCGTCTCTCCTTCAAAACAAAACCCAGTAAAGCTGGCAACTACAGAGATGAGGTACCAAGGTCGGCACAAGGCAGCAGTGGTTTAAAGGGAATGTCTACAGAAGTACCCTGAGCTGGGTTCTGGGTTCTTTGGGGTTTTTTGTTTGTTTCTTTTACTCTTTCTGGATATTTCAGTTTTTGATTTTTTGAGACAGGGTCTCTCCATGAAGCTCTGGCTGTTGTAGAACTTACAGAGATCCCTCTGCCTCCCAAGTGCTGAGATTAAAGATGTGGGCCACTACTGCCTAGTACGAAGGTATTTTTCAAACTTTATCTTCAACATAGGGTATGTTTTCTAACTGTCAAGTTTTTGGATGGCAATTTAATTAGTTAGAGTGAAGGGATGGCGTGTTCACTTCGTCTCCTGGTTAGAATGCAGGGATGGACTGGTACCACTACATTCATGACAAAGCGCAGACAGGGAAAACAAGGTCCCATGAATATATTATAATGTATATGTAGAATGCAAGAAAGAATATAGATTGGTCTAGAAAAGCATCAAAGTGCTGGTAATGGTTACCTTTATGAGACAGATGGAACAGTAAAGCTATTAAAAAACAAATGGTGTGTAAAGTTAACCCATCTCCTAAGATACGGGAAATTAACCGCTTCACCGTGTGCTTTCTTAAGCAGCCCATGCCAGCCATTGGGTCCTTGTATTGAGTTACGTGTCTCTCTCTACAGTGTGTACAGGAGACAATTTAAAGCAATTTACTCGGGGTTATGGCAATTTCATGCTTGTCCTTACTTCAACTCAAACAACAAAAGAAGTTTCAAAGTTGCTTTTCAAGCTATTTCATGAAACGAATACAGGCTGCAATCATAGAATTCTGGACCTTTGATGACAGTATCAACCTTAACAACTGGTATCCTCAGTCAGGTTCTAGACCAGGAAAAAAAAATTGAACAAGAAAAATTTATGTACAATAAGGTGAGTTAACAGAGGGAAGGAGCTGGCTTCATCAATGACACATTCCTTCCCCAGGATACCATGAAAAGAAAGACCTAGAAGGGAATACGGAGCCCACAAGAGCACATGAACTTAGGCAGAGGCTGAAGACAGTGAGGCCCAGGACTTCTAGAATCAGCTCCATGAACTAGCTCCTCTCAAGTAGCTTGACCTCCCTTGTAGATGGGAGCCTACTCTTCTCATAACTTCAAAAGGAAAGTCCTCGCACACAAAGTCTAAGATACTAGGAATTAAAAAAAAAACAAAAAAAACAAAAAAAAAAAAAAAAAAAAAAAAAAACCACTAAGCTAAAAACTAAATAGCTGATAATAAACATTCTTCATTGTTGGGGATTCCTAGGGTGCAGTGTGTCAGTGAGTACAACTGGCAACATCTTCAAGGGGCAGGGAGAGGCTGGCATGTCTGTGGCTTGACAGACATTCCCTAGGAAATGCGAGGATTCTGTAGTTGGTTTCTACAGCTTTGCCAAATGGTTGGGAAATGCATGGCAGACCTGGAGAACACAATGAGCTTCCTGTGTTCACCAGACCCTCCCTCCCTCTCCAGCACCAAGCAGCAGTCCTGTCCCAGGAGGCTGAGAGGTCCCAGGCTTTCTCACTGGTTCCAATCAAGCCCAGAGAGGAGCGGATCCTGATCCCGAGAGAACTGCTTTTTCTCCCGGTTCTGGTGCGCAGGGGCGCTGATGTGAAATGCCAGACTCCAAACTCAGTGCCGTGAACTCACGTCTCCTCATGCTTCTCTTGCGACTGTCAAAACGAGTTAGAACAACTCATTTTTTTTTTTTCACCCAAAGGGCTTGCCTGCTACTTCTTGTTTTTATCTCAATTAATTTTATATCTGCTGGACTAACACAAATTACCACTTCCCTGTCTTGCACTTTTGATTTAAAAATAAGCTAATCTGGGAGGTGTTTAAAGCTTTATTAATATTCATATGGCCATTAGAGGTGGCTGTGATGTTAACAAGCTTCTTTTTAAATTAGCATTTCTCCCTCCGCTGCGCTCCTCAGGGCTGTGACATTCCTGTTCTGACCGCATCATTTTTAACATTTTTCTTAGGGCACCAGCGGAATCTCGGAGGGTCACAGAGAAGTTGGTGTGGGTTTTCCCACCATTTATCTTGCCCACTCTGTGGAATGAGTCAGGCTTGTATAATACATTTCTTTTTCTCGAGTTCTGTCAGAAATTCAGAGGTAGCATTCCGACTCATGAATGCAGACATACTATGTGATGACCATACACTGGTCTGGCCGATTTGCATCCCTTTGCAGGACCTGAGCTTGCAGAGAACATGCATGTAGGAAGGATGTATTTCTTTAATAAGACCAGAAAACACACAGCAAAAGGGCTGTCCTTTAAAAGCAGGGAAGCCAGAGTGACAGAAAACCCTCTGCATTTCCCTCCCTTTCCCCACATCTCAAATAGTCTTAAACAACAAAAAGCACTTTTAGGGAAATGGAGTAGGAGAGATGATAGTTTGGGGACAATAATAGGTCTTGAGGCTTCTCACGTGTAACTAGTGGGGCAAGCAAAAGGAATTAGGTTGGGTCAGAAAGATCAATACACAGAAGGGAAGACAGCCACACCGTGGAGAGCACAGAGCTGTATAATCAGTGCTCCTCAATACCTAACTCACGTCTTTTACTTGCTCTCTATGTCCCTGGGCATGTGATCTAGCCACTCAATGCCTTAGCTTCCTCATCTGGAAAGTGGGTATTTTTGACCACTGAATGCTAATGGAAGTGTCTGGCACATATAGTCACCCTGTACCATGATGAGTCATTCTAAGACACTCAAGTGAATTTTACATTGTAAGTTAGCCACTGTAACTACTAATAGAAATAGCTCTTGGCAAATAATAATGTGGGTACTTATTAAGTGAAGCAAGCATTATTCGATTACAAGCACAACAATATGACAACACTCTGCCCCATATCCAAGATGGCTACTCTGCAAGTTACTTTTCCTTATTTCTGTGGGAAAAAAGTACATAGTAAAAGCCATCGGAAGGAGGGAAGGAGGAGGGATGGAGAGAGGGAGGGTACACTGGTTCATTTTGGCTCAGTTTGAGGGTCCACAGCAGCAGGAGCATAAGGTCAAGCTGAGACTACAATCAAAAAGCAGTCAGACACAGAAGCGAGTGACTTAGCTTACTTCTGCTTTTCTTCCTTTCAGGGTGGGTCTCTCTTCACTTAAAGATCTTCAGCTATACCTTCATACACAAGTCCAGAGATGTACATGTCTCCCAGATGTTTCTCAATCTAGTCACACTGATAATGATGTTTAGGATTCACAGCTACTTAGTGATCTAATGGGCAGGTAGCATATACAGGATGGAAACAATGAATGACTTAAGGCCTTGGAGACAGAATAGTGTGGCACGGGGCTTTATCAGGTGACTCAAAATGGCATGCTACTTAAAACTTATAAACTGTTTACTTCTGCTTACTTTCCATTTAGTATTTTTGGACTATAGCTCACCATAGGTAACTATAAAAGCAAACTATGGCTAAATAGTTGGGGAAAATGTACTAAGTACTCAAAAAATAAAGAATTTGGTCATACTAAGTGAAACACTGAATTGAATGGTAAATTTAACAGAACGTACAGCAAAGCAACACTATCTGTGGTAGAAATGATATTCAAAAGATTAAAAAAATCCGATGAGTTAAAGACAAAATATAGGAATGTGGGCAGTGTTCCCCTATTGGTATAAAGAAGAAGAAAACTGAGGATAGTCACATTTGTTGATATATAAAGGGAGCTATTTCTATTATGTTCGGTGGTGACTTATTTGCCATGAGAGTACATGTTCACCTGGTAGCTTTCCTGGCCGAAAGCCATGCTGGTCACCATGCAGCCTCTACTTAGAGCCAACTTCGGAGCACTTACAAAGCAGCCGGTCCCAACAGGGCCCCGCTGAAAGCGGCAGACAGCATCTCAGAGCCTTCAATGGGGAGAAGGCACACAAACAGCTCAGCAGTTTCTAAGTGCTCAGTGCCAACATTATGGGATTTATAAACACTGAGTTAAAGTACAATTAAAATTAGTCTCACTGTTGCTTAGTATTTTCATGTGATTATCAGAAAACATAAATGGACAGTAGCCCCTCCCCCCCCATTTGGTGCCTGTAGAATACTTAGACAGCGCTGCGTAAGATGAACGAGGAATCTGAGCCAGTACCAGTGAAATGAATTCTCACTAGATGTTCTGAATACATGACTTCCAGCTGGCTGCACCTCCGACTCTTGAGGGTCGTGTGCTGCTTTTAGAGTATGGGTTGCCCTAAATTCAAAAGCTGCCAGTAGTCAAACAAATCCACGCCTGCATGAATTTTCTCCTGTACTGAGGTAGCATAGCACACAAGAACCAGGAGGAGAAGGAGGGTCTCTGTGAGCCAAGGAGACCCGGTACTTCCCTACACAGTACTTGGCAGTTTATGTTTCATCTAGTCATGCAAGAAGCCTAGGAGAAAAGGCACAAAGACAATTTAGTTGACACAGATTATGTACTACAGGATAAAGTCTAACTAGGGGCCAGCAGGATGGCTCAGTGGGTAAAGGCACCTGCTGCTAAAGACTCAGTCTGATGAACTGAGTTGGATGGTAGGGGAGAAAATCAACTTCTGCAAGTTGTCCTCTGACAACACGTGCACTGTGGGACCTGTGCACGGGCCTGCACCGCCTCCTGCCAAATAAATCAACAAATTCAATTTAAAATTCTAATTAAAATGTATACTTACTAATGCTACTTATAAACAATTCAGCAAGAGACTCAAGGTGCTAATAGTAGAACACGTATAGAATGTAGTTTTACGCATACACTTGTAAAATAAGCTCCTTATCATGAAAGAAGAGTAGCAGCAAACTTTGTTTTCTAGTAAATCTCAAATAGAAGGAGATGCAGCTTTGATCCTAGGAAACGTTTGCTACCATGGGGACACGCTGTTGATTACTGCACTTTAGGGGTGCTGGGGCCACATAGCAGACTCCAGCAGGTGATGCCTGTCTCCTTGCTTCTGGGATGAGTGCCTTGCCACTGGACAGAAAGTTGGCACATCCTTCCCTGCTGGGACAGCATTTGCTAAACATCACAATATCTGTCTCTCTCCTCTGAGCAATCTGTGCTTCCTGGATGTTATTATTACCAAGACTCACAATACATGCTGCTATTTGCCGTGCATCGTGGGAAGAATAATTTTTTTCCTTAGCAACTTTCTTCAGTAATTACATCATGGTGACGAGAAACGTGGCCGTAAAGCTTTCGCTTGTGACAAGTCTGTTTGAGAGCTGCTCATCCTGTGGAGCTGAACCGAGTTCGTGCATTAACACATGACATGGGGACATCTCGTGAGGACAGCTGCCGGGCCATGGCAGGACAGTGTTTCTGCAAGATGTCTATACGCTCGTTTCCTCCAGGCCACTGGATTACATCTAAAGGGGCATGTCAGCATAAAAATAAATATCTGCAAGGCATACCTATGTGAAGGGAATTCCTTGTACGTCAAAGAGGGCTAGTCACTTTGTGCATGCCTGTGCTGTATATACATCATGGGAACAGAGAGAACTTGAGGCTCTTGGTGAATATTCGGAGCGACCAACAAGACGATTTTCTCCACGGAGCACCAACCGGCCTTTGTTATGTGCACTGCCTGGTAAGAGGGTGCATGCTGAGTGACTGAGTGGACACTGGGAGAATTTCACCACAGGCTACCCTCTCTCCTGCTGCTCCTCCTGACAAGATGTCGCAGTTCGTCCAGCTTCTTCAGTGCCGGTCCCATCGATGTCCACCTACTCGCTGAAACTCACCAGTGGTGAGGATTTATTGCATGTCACACATTCTGCCTCGGCAAGTAATACACCTAGTCTACAAAGAAGTCAGCGCTTCAAGGGTGGAGACCCTTTGTTTACCAACCCCATCTTCAGTATGGAGCTAGACGATAAAGAAAGGGTGGTTCAGAGATATCATCTATAGGCACATACAGTATATACTCTGTGTGTGTGTGTGTGTGTGTGTGTGTGTGTGTGTAGTTAATACTGTACAGATGTTGGAGAAGGATTCGGTGGTTCAGGTGCTGCAAAAGCATGAGGATCTGAACTCCAATACCTAGCACACATGTAGAAGCAGGGCAGGGGCAGGGGTACAAGTTCTGATGGCAGTGCTGCCATTGGGGATGTGGTTACAGAAGGCTACTAACGCTTGCTGGCCACCATGGCTAAAACAGCAAGCTTCCCATTCATCCTAACTTCCCAAAGATAACACACTGAATTTTGCCAGGATTATGGCATTATACTGTCTCTTGTAACTATACCCCGAACAGCTTCTCTGCGAGACATGCTATTAGAATTATTAGACAGCAAGTGGTGAAGTGATTCAGAGAGCGAGTTGTGAGCTCTGTGTGGAGGTGTTTTCTCTCAGCTCTGTTGCTGTTGGACACCTCTACTAGCTGTACAGGAAGTCAGTATTGATGCGCATCTCACCGAGTTATCAGTGTGTAATGCCTGTCACGGAGGGCAGCTAAACAGGACACAACCCAATATACGTCCCCTCACAATGCTGTTCTGATAGGCTCTTTTAAAGAACCGTGGAGGTTTTTCTTGAAGATAAAGCCACAAGCTAAAATTACTGAAAGTAAGAGAATGTGTGACATTGATTACATCTGGATGAGTCTGAGGTCCGGAGCACTTTCATTACATCAGCATCACTGAGCTACAGTCATATGGGCTAAGAGGGCAGTGGGAATGGCGGTATTACTAATGTCTTCCCTCGAGACTGGCTGTGTGTGCCTGTCCATCAAAGGCTACCCTTTTAGGCAGGGAAAGACATTTTTAATCAGAAAGAAGACAGTTATCAATTTGAAAATCTTCGATTTGCAAGAAGAACTAAAAGCCGGTCACAGAAGATTTCAAATTTACAATTAAGCACAGGGGAGGGAAATACCAATTACAGTTCATGCTACAGACTTGCTCCCCCCCCCTCCCCCCCTTCAAATTTAAACTTGTCTTTAACTTTTTAAATGCAGATCCAAGCTGCTACAATCAAGCAGGAAGCCTGCAGAGGCTCTGTGCTTTCCTGGTGCAGGAGGGACCAGACGCTCCCACTAAAGCACGTGAAGGAAAGCAGGAACTGCGTGGAAAATGGGAGTCACCTGTCAGCTAGAGCAATCTCTAACAACAGATATTCTACACTTAGTCCCTCCTAGTCCCTCCTCCCCTAATCTTCCCAAACTCACAACAGTGTTGTTGTTATTACTTGGACATCCACCACAATGCCGAAGTTAGCTTTTATGCTCTCGGAACTGAGTTCCCAGACATGTCTTCAAATTCACACTGTAGAGCAGACAGGTTGAGTACCATCAGCCAGAGTCACTAACAAACAGTTCCCCATCATCGGTCCCGCCATCTGTCTTTGGGGCTTTTTCTAAACGTGGGCTTGGCTGAACAGATTTGAAACTGGCCAAGGTCGCTGCACAGCTAGCCTGCACAGATGGGGACAGTGGGAAAACTTAATTGCAGCTGTGGATAAACACAAGCAAGGACACACCGTTGGCAAACACACTGTCTAGACATAATGGTGGTTCGGTGTCACTGTGTATAAAGCACAAGGACAGTTTCAAGGTAACTGCCTCTCAAGCCTAGGATAGCAGTGAATGTAGCATCACCATCACGAGCCAGAATCTTCCCCCAGATATTTAAATGCTAGTTTTAAAACGGACGACACAAAAATAATGAGACACTTACTTGCTGAAAATTTCTCTAGGAAAAGAAATGCCTTCTTCAACACAAAAGATAATGCCTGGCAACCAGCATCGTGCCTTCCACACCCCACGGAAAGATCCTAAGCCTTGTCTGAACAGGCACATAAAGTCTGAGAAGAGTAAAAACGTCCTGATTTCCATATTAAGACTTCCTGTTCCTACTGCTTTTTAGAACACATGAGTGGCTAGGAACTCAACCTTGTTGCTGTCCCAGCATTGGGCACACACATCTCCCACTCTACACTCCAAAAGAACACCATCCAAATGGGATGCTGGTCGAGGCAGCATCCTCCGGCTTCCACTTGAAACTCAGGGGCCTGGGGGATCTAGGCGTCAGTGTCTTTTCTAGAAACTCAACATGTCTGCTCCCTGGGGTTTAAAGGCAGACTAGGTGTACTTCGCCTTTGAGAAGCTGTTAAATTTAAAGCAAGTGATCAAGTCCATGCTATTTCAACAGACTGTTGATAAAAAAGGACATTTAACTGTAACCGTACTGAACAGACAGTTGATTATAGAGAGGCATGTCAGTGCACATATAGCAGGGGATAAATTATGCACATCTGGATTACTTTTGGCAAGAAACATAGCTAAGTGTCTACAGCCAAGTTTAGCAGTCTGTCACTAACAATATGTACATTTATTTTAAAATGTCAAGGGCTCAAAGTCATATTTTCTATTTCTTCATAAACTTTCCAGCTCTTCATAAGACAGCAAACAGGTGACAAAACACAGTGCCCAAACTGCCAAAGGCTGTATAAATAAGGGGTGATTTTGAAATTCTCACCCCATACACAAGAGGACCTGGGGTTTGAAATGAACTCCCAGGCTGCCGGAGGTACCAAAAGACAGATCTCAAGTAAACGTTTTCACGTTTCCCTTCAGAAGTTGCTTGAAAAACCCGCTCTCACATGAAAGCAAAAGGCAGGAGACAGTATAACCCCCTGGGAAAAGCCAGTGGGAATGGGTTGATGACATTACCCTATCAAAGGAGAAGACCAAGGCCTCTGTGATCCTCTCAGATTAACTTTTCTTTCTCCTATTGCCAATTACTGACATCATTTAAACCCCAAAGACATGTTTCCCTACTCCGAGTCCCCCTGATGAAAAGAAATGCCAAGAGACATGAAGGTGGCTCAAACTAGCAGGGACAAGAAACCTCACGGTTGGATGTACGTGGAACAGCCAGGTGGGAATGCGGCAGTGCCTGTGCATATGCAACTCATCTTGATTTTAAAGCTGCTCGCAGTTACTCTAGCATTCCAGACTTCTGAACAACTTGAGGAGGAATGCCAAGATAGATGGAGGGGACTGGGTGGGGCCCCACGGTCCCAGGTGTTGTCTCCCAATTGCACTTGTGTTGGCAGCAGGGATAAACCAGAGCAGAACTATTTTATTTCAACATTCAAACTCTGAGTCCAGCTTTCGAATTTGGCATTTTCACTGATTAGCATTTTTACTGTATACAAAATCTAGAGTTTAACATTTCCAAATGGTATGGGGTGGGGGTGGGGGAAATCCCATGCCTTAGATGGAAAGAACCTTTAAACACCAGGCGTGGCAACTAAAGGCTTCGGGATTGAATGAGGAAGAACACACACCGGGTGTGTTCTCATGGTGGGAGGGAGGACTAAGCCCCTTACACTTGGGGGAGCAGCCAACACTGTTGACTGAGGTCATTATCATTCCTTTCCTCCACCTTAAGTGAAAGGCTGAGCGTAATATAAAATACATAAACCTCAGACTGCAAATAAAATGCACTAGCCCAAATGAGGAGATTGCAGAAGAATAAGAAAGAAAAGGATCCAGATGGAGAGATGGCTCTGTGTCTGTCCCTGCCTTTGTGGAACTGATGTATGAGGATGCTGAGACCTCTGGGAGCAGGAATGTGTTCCCCAGACTGACTACATAACAGTTTGCTACATTGCTAGGAAAAGTCACAAAATTTAGATGGTGTCTACCATCCCTCATTTCAAAGCTTAAAGGTAGAGAGAAGTTTAAAAGTTCAGAGGTCGAATCAATCTGTTTTCTTCCCTAATTAATCGTCCCTATTTGTCTATATTGCTTGATTGTTTAATTGTACCTGCCATGGAAACATTCAGAAAAAGGGTACACCCAAGCATGTTATCTGTGTTCTTTAATTCCTGTGTTTTTCATGCTACAACATGCCATTTCCGTCAGAGACACAAGAGTTATAAAAACATACGTTGAATGGACCTCGTTTTATGGAGCAGTAGGTATGGGAAAGTTTTTTAGCATCAGGCCAGCTGATGAGAAACACTGGAAAATATAGAGCTGCCGCTTAGCACTGAATGGACAAGTCAGGAACCATGAGCTCAGGCATGACTACATCATTTTAATGTGTAAAGTCTCCTATCTGGTTTGAAGAAGCTATTAGGAGACTTCATAATTCAAAGGGTCAAGTGAGGGGAGGATAAACATAGAGAGTCCTTCCAACCTCAGGACTGTTACTGATGCCATTAGACCCACAAGGCTACCTCAAAAAGCGATGTGCTCTGTCTAGTCAGATGAAATGCTCCTTCCTACTGAAATACACCTTTTAGTTACTATTTCTCTCCTAACTAACTGATCACAGCTACTCAGGATTTTGTTCAGCCTTTGTGTGAGCAACTTACAACTTACTTTGAAACAAACTGAAATATATTTCATGCGGTGCTATAAGACCATCATTATTGTCTCCTGTTCAGGGCACCATGAAGAATGAGGACAAGGTAAAGAGGATGAGATCTGGATGCCTTGGGATGTGTACACTGACTCTGCGGGCTGGACTTTGTCGCTGCTGCTTGTTTGTTATTATTCCATTTGAAATGCGTATGGATGCCTCAGAGGGTTACCATGGGTATCTAAGTACAGTGTGGGGAAGATATTGGCAGAGAGAGAAATCAGAGGACTATAGAAAGTGACTTGATAAACGCTTGTTAATTCATATACAATAAAGTCAAAGCCTTCATGATAGACTCTACTTTTAAGACTTAGTATTTTTAAATTATACTCTCTCTCTCTCTCTCTCTCTCTCTCTCTCTCTCTCTCTCTCTCTCTCTCTCTCTGTGTGTGTGTGTGTGTGTGTGTGTGTGTAGGCATGTGCCAGAGGAGTTGGACTGTCCTGTAGCTGTAGTTACAGGTGGCTGTGAGCCTCCTGGCAAGGCTTCTGGAAGTGGAATGCAGTACATACTTAACCACTGACTCCTCTCCATCCCCAAGATAAACACTTGCGAATGACAACGCAGACTACCTGTCTTTAAAGTGATCTACATGAAAAAATTAGATCAGCAGGAAAATAAGAGTCTTGTACACACAGAGTCTTACCTGGCATCTGTCTCCCTTCCTTTAAGTTTTGATATAGGCTCTAACTGTGTTGCCCAGACTAGTCTCAAAGTTCTGTGCTCAGGCCTCAGCCTCCCAAAATAGCTGGGACCACAGGGACTGTAGAAGCAGACTGTTTGGGCCCAGAGACTTGTTATCTTGCTTACAGTGGCAATGAGTTTAACAGATCCCAGAGCTTGATAATTTTGATACTTCAAGGATAAAGCTAAACCGAGGAATACATATCATGATGTTGAATCTATCATAATAGTTGTCTAAAAAAGCCAAACTATGCATAAAACATTCTGGTGGCAGGCATCACTGTAATTCCTAAAAAGGATTTTGTACCATAAAAAGCCAACAACTGAGCTACTTCAGGGGCTACCTAACACAGGTCCTTTGGTATCTGCTGTGGGAGCAGTGACACCCCAGCTTCTCCTAAGATATCATATTCTATGGTTTCAGGAATACTTCAGGTCACTCCAGAGATAGCTACAATGCAACAAATTTCCACAGAGAGAAATGAGAATATTGTTATATATTAATATATATTAATATATTGTATTAATTTTTGAAGTTCTCCAAATTCTAAATTCTCCTGAATAGAATGCAAAACCAAAGCAATACATTCTTCACATCCTAATGATTCTGCAATTAAGGCTGTCTGCCACTAGACAAAGACTATGGTAGTAAAGTCGAGAGAACAAGACAAAAAAGATGGCTTCGGAGAAGGGATTTTTAAAAGTGTTTTATGAAGCACAAAGAGAAAAACCATTCAAAGGGACACTTTATTAGATTTGTCTAAAGACAGTCACTGTATAGAGACTGAGATGGAACTACGCATGCCAAGGCAGAAGTCTCCAGAAAAGTGAAGTCAGGAACCAGGCCCCAAGTTTAAGCAGTTAAGTCATTACATAACTTCCCCCACTAACAACAAGAAATAAAGTTCTGAAGAGGTCTGATAGACTAGAGTATCTTATGTCAATCACCTGATAAAAACTTACGTTCACTGTCCCAAAGGAAAAATAATGTTCAACCATTTATGGTAAATGCTCCTTAGGGTCTATCAGGACTTAACTAACATGGAAGGAGTCTAGAGGCTGTTAAAAATAAAAACCTATTAAAACAGATATTAACCCTTGTAATAGGTAGGTAAGTCATTTCAATTCAAACTCTGTATCAACATTTAGACTTAAATTACACGCCTTAGTTAGCTATCTTTTATTAGCATCTTGGAATCTTATTTCAGGGCACAATTGGGTAGAAAGGTTCTATCATACCTCAGACTTTGACTATATTGCATAGGATAATGTACAACATATCTGTGAATATTTTGGTAAGTTAAGGAATCTGAGAAACCATTCCTTTTCAAAGGACATAATTACTAAAGCATTATGGGAAAACACGCAAGCTAACAATGTGTCTCCTGAATTATTCTAATTTGATTACAATGAATCTAAATAAATTTTAAACTAATTATTCTTTTCAAACAATAGCATTTCCAGTATTTAAAGAAACTGCCCTCATAAGAGTCTTCTAAATTTAATTTAATTTGCCCTTTCTTTCTAATACTCTCTTAAGGGTAATGGACAAAAAGCAAACAGCTGAGTTGTTCCTAAAGGCCAGACTGCTGGGGTTTTTCATCATCACTAAAGGTCATTAGCTCCTAAGCATTGCTGTACCACAACCAACTGAAAAGCCTCCGGACAGCTTTTGCTTTGGGTACATGTTGGTTTAAGTAGCAGCACAGTGTAGAATAGATGGGAAACCATGCTCATAGTGTGTCATTCTCTGGTAAGCATCACAGGAGTACAGCAGCTATGGGACCATCAACCAGAAAACCTTCAAATGATTCATTGATACATGCTTCAATGCTGTGTCAACCCTCCTTCAGGGTGGAGTCTATGTTATAAGTCCTCAAATAAATATAGGAAGGTATACCTGTACTGCATAGTGGTTTTCAAAGTGTTCATCTGTGATAAACAGCCAATGGTCACCAAAACACAGAATGTTGCCTATCTTTATTTACTTCATGAATTATCCATATTTTTTTTTATATTATATATAAAAGATATATATGTTTTAGTCAGGGTTTCTATTCCTGCACAAAACATCATGACCATGAAGCAATTTATGGAGGAAAGGGTGTATTCAGCTTACACTTTCATATCACTGTTCATCATCAGAGGAAGTCAGGACTGGAACCCAAGCAGGTCAGGAAGCAGGAGCTGATGCAGAGGCCATGGAGGGATGTTACTTACTGGCTTGCTTCACCTGGCTTGCTCAGCTTGTTTTATTATAGAACCCTGGTCTACCAGCCCAGGGATGGCACCACCCACAATGGGCTAGGGCCCCCCCCCCCTTGATCACTAGTTGAGAAAATGCCTTACAGCTGAATCTCATGGAGGCATTTCCTCAACTGAGGTTCCTTTCTCTGTGATAACTCCAGCTTGTGTAAAGTTGACATAAAACCAGCCAGTACAATATATTATATAACTATACATTATATTTTATATTCCATAATATATATTAGATATTCTATTACTTTTAAATGAGTTCTCAGTATTTTACTTAATTCAATTAGAATTCATAATTCATGCACTTCATTAAAATATCAAACTTCCTAAAAATATTTACAAATGAATAAGGAACATTTGGAAAGCTACAATTTTGAAATTACTCATTACCATTGACAAAACTGTAAAATTATCAGATGTAGCTGTGTGGGAATCCTAGATGGATCGACACCTTTTTGTATAGCACTATTTCCAGTTCCTGAAAAATAAATCAGCTTTTGTCATCTCATCCTTTGGCTGTGATTTCACTGGAAAATTATGCATTGGAGTTCACTACTCAAAGCATCCATTGTTGAGATGGACCGAAGCCACCCAACCCAAGAACTGGAGAATAAAGAACTGAAAGAAACTTGGATAATCTGAACGCAGTGAGGTAACAAGCAAGCAGAGGCCCTTATGACGTGGTAATGCAGAATTTCACTGTGGAAAAATTATTCTTTTCTCTTTAACAACTAACTAACACCAACACTAGCTGAAAGTCATTAAAGAACCTTTTCACTTTTAAATACAGGAGAATAAAGACATGCTCACGAGGAAGAATGGAAATGCATCCCCTGCTTGGCTGCTCGAGATAAGCAATAAGGTGATAGAGAAAGACTGGGAACCTGGCAGTCATGGAAACTGTTTCAGGACACAAAAACTCAAAAGACAAATGAACTTCAGTAGGTTTATTACCTTGTTCCACTGGGATATAAGCATCTATGAGCCAGGCTGTACATAAGTATATAAACTTCTGGATCCCAACGTGCTTTCTGGAGAAAGGCCCCATCTTCATTAGGGGCTTAGGGAAAGATGTATACTGTTAGATATCCTTGAAAATTAAAAATATGTGTTCTTCACAAAAGCCAGGTGGAAAATTGCAGGGAGAAAACGAGGGCTGTCACCAGCAAGAGATGCATCCTGGCTCTGGATTACAAACCTGTATAATAGTTATGTCACCTAGTTTAGACTGTTATGCGACAACTCTTCAAAGATGCCTTGAGGAACAGACAGCCGTGGCCTACAAACCGTGTGTGTGCAAACGTGTGTGTGCAGTTGCACTTATCTGTTCATACACCACAGGCTGACGATGTTGGTGTTTTCCTCCCTCCCTCCTTTCCCCCCTCTGTGTGTGTATGTGTGTGTGTGTGTGTGCGCGCGCACAGAAGTCAGAGGATAATTCCTTCACCATATGAGAGCTGGAGATGGAACTCAGTTTATCAGGCTTGGTGTCAGGCGCCTACATGGGCCAAGCCCTGAGAAGTGCATTGTTCAAAGATGATCCGACCAACTGCTACGTAACTACAGCTTCCAGCAGTGTGGTGAGAGCGCCCGGGGATGACCAGATCTCTCCATTTATTAAGTGAACAAGGGGACTGAAGAGCTTTAACGGTTCCATTTAGAAACACCACACTTTCCTGAGGATGTCTAAGACCCAGTGGCCAAGTGGTCATTCTTGTGAGGGCTGTCTTCTAGCATGCAGAGGGCTGATTTCCTGCTGTTGGCCTCACCAGCCCTGTCAGATCAGGGCCTCACCCTTATGACGTTGGGGAGAGAACTTGAACATACTATTTGGGGCAATGTAACTCAGTACATCGTGAAAGTCAAAAATAAATTATCCTCACTATGGTACACAAAGGTGTTTGTGGGTATCTAATTTGTGGGTTCTTGAATGCTCCCTCCACTAATGAGCTACAGAATAATCCAATGGCAGGAAGGATAACTGGCCTGAGAAGGAAGAGCTGAAATAGTCCATGACCACCATTTTATTGATGGACTGATGTTCTAGGGATGCAAGTCATGAAGGCCCTGATGAGTTGAAGTACTCCAGCTCTTCTCAGTGTGTGAAAATCTCCACCCCAGAGCACAATTCTTACAGATACTCCAGAAGATCATTGCCCAAACAACCCTTCCTTTGACTACAAATTATCCGTTGTATCTTTGAATGTAACAGAAGAATCGGGGAAATGATTCTTGGATGTTAAATAGTATGGAAACTCCAGTCAGCTTTAGGATGAAATGCAGACCCATCTGACTTTAAAAATTAGCCACCAAATATTCAGAATTGTTAAATCTTATCTCTTCCAGAGTTGCATATACATGTATATACAGGCATACACAACTGGAAGGCAAAAACTCTCATATGTTTTTCAAATTATCATTATAAAAATAAGGCATAATTCTGATAGCATCTGCAATTGAATATTCTGCCTTCCCCCAGACTCACTAAATAATCCCAATCTCCAAAGCCACTTTTCGCTAAGGCAAGAAGGAGACCCTCACACCAGGACCCATCCGGCTGAGACCCGTTAGTCTCTCACCCAACTGTGCTTGCTTCTGAATGTAAATCTCTCCTGCACTTTAAATGTGGAGAACACAAAAGATTTCATCTCTGGCCTAGTTTAGACTCGGCATTTTTAAAGGGGTGGGGGACTAAGAAATATGCAAATGACTTTTTAGCATATGCAAACCAATCAATTTTTTTTTCTATAAAGGATATTTTAAGAAAATAAGGAAGGGCCGCTGGACTTATTAAAAGATGTAGATTCAAGCTACCTTTGCCATGTCTGACTCTGGTAGAGTACCTTTGTTGAAAATAAGAAGAAAGAAAAGAACAGTTACTGGCCAACAACACACTTTCATATTTTAGAGCAAAATATCTGAGGAAAACATAAGGGGGATTATGTAAGCAAAGCAGCCTAAAAGTTCCGATCCACACAATGCATTGCTTTTCCTCGGTAGTTATGTTTGACAATGGGGCTTAATTTATCAAGAAAGAAATAACCAGGCTGTCTCTCTACTGTCAAGAGAACAAAATCAAAGAATTGTTTTGCACCAGCAATGCCCTCCAATTAAAAAAAGAAAAAGAAAAAGAAAAAGAAAGAGAAAAAGCTCATGTACTCTACTGGGCGTTTGTGTAGCAAATCCATCCTGCTGCTGTGGCTATCTAAACAATCGAGGCCCACGGAGCTCAGAGAACTCCTAATGCAATTGGAGTCAATTCAATGGTACGCTTTAATTTTTAAATTCCTTTCTTCAACATCTTATGCTATGGGGCCCGAGCACTCATTTGACTAACTAGTTTCAGGGGTAGTTGTGCAAGAATTAATTGTGCTTTGGCTGGACACAGACAATGAAATGAATTTGAATGTATTTAAATGTGACGTGGATTTTTGCTTCAGGTCAAAAGTTTTTCCGTGAGAGAATACCTTCAATTACAGTTAAAAAAAAAATCAAAGGGGGAAATTGCTATTTTTCTTATTTCGTTTCTTTTAGGGATTCATTTAACACGTATAAATGTTACACCTGTTCTTCACTAATGAGTTTATAACTAATGGTTCTCTGGGCTGCCAGACTTTCAGCTCAGAAACTCCCTAAAGTAAACCACTGATAACTATCAGTATATAGGAATATAGCCTTGTAGAACTATGGTTTCTGCACAATATCCAATTTGTTTTGTTCTGTTTTGTAAGTACTGAAGGAAAGGAGAGTTTTTCCATTACAAAGGATGAAAATGCTTCAGAAAAGTTTACTGGTTTGGTTGTCCTGCATTATTCAACAAAGACTCATTACAGATAACAGAAGAGAAGGGAGGGGCATGTGGAATTACTCATACAGACAGCCAGATGACCGAGTTACTTACATAGAGTAGGAATCCCCACACTGGCCCTGCTTATCCCATAACCAGGTTGCTATGGGAACCAAGGGGCTCAAGTCACCCTGTCTCTTTGTTGGGAGGAGTCTCAACTCCAGAAGGACCACTGGCCATAGGCCACATGTCTGAATGGAGAGAGACAAGAAAGTGGAAGGCCTCAGCACGGTCTTGTGCCAGTGGCCTTAGTGAGTGGACCTGCTGTGGAGCCAAACCTTCAGGGGGTTGGTGGGCCTGCCTGGACACCGTATATTTCAGGAGAGCAGAGCCATACTCCACAAGCTGCTGATAGAGTGGCCGGGTGAAGTCAGACTATTCTTGGGCTCATCTAATCTTAGAGATTGGAGACTCTCAGAGGGGTGGAGTGATAACTAATACTTTAGCTTTAGGGCCACTGCAGTGGTACCGACTTCCTTGGGAAAAGATCCAGAGGCTGTAACTTAAATAGATCTATCCGAAGTTATTTGTTGTTTGGAGAAGAAAAGTACAGTTACTTGGCCTACTGTTCTGCACTGATGTCGCTCTCCACATCTGTTTGTGAGGCCCAGAAGCTGCCACTGCTTCCGTACACTTCCAGATGTGATGCAGAGAGTCCTCACTGCCCACCCGTCAGACACCCCATCTCTCTACGACACTGGCCACTGTGAACTGAGCAGGTTGGGTTGGGTTTTCTTGGGGGGACAAAGGGCTAATGCTGAGTAACCTTGCAAAAACATATGAAGACAATACTGCCTACCTGCCAAGGGCGTGGCACCATGTTCTGGCAAAGAGGACAACAGCTGATTTCACTCATCCAAGCAAATTCTTAGGGTGTAATGGGAGTTGGAAAATAGCCTCTTGGAAGCTGCTAAAGGGACAAACAGGACATGAAAATGACTGGGCGGGAGAGGTCATATTTATGAATCCTCGGTGAGGCTGTTTTACGGTTCAAACAGTATTGCTTTGGCGAATGCCTGAGGCAGTGTGTATACAGATCTCAACGAAATAAATGTACGAGCCCCGAGAAGCCAATGGACTGACATTACAGAATAAATGCATCTTGGATATTACTTGTGTACACTGATCAACCCAGTGGCCTTGAGTGACAAGAGATGGCACAGCTGCTGTGTGCATTCCCTGCGGAGTAAGGAAACCAAACCACGGTGGACACAGTTTAATGCTGTGATCTGCAGAGCACTTAGTCAGAGACTGGGGATCCGAACAGATGCGGCTCCGCCAATACTTCACTGGCCATAGAACAGTTTAGCACAGTCATCATTTTACTGTGCTCCCGCTGCCCTTGTTCTCTCACCTGCTGCTATGGTTTGCACTAATTTAAATGGTGGTCAGAGAAGGAGATGTACTCAATACAGAACTGGGGGCATCCGCCATGGTCACTGTTCTCCACTGTGTCATTAGCTCCCCTGACTGAGCACACCCACTGAAATGCAGGTTGGTGATGAACATGGCAAGGAACCGTTTCAGGGGGGGAGGCGAGAACTGGCTTAAAGCACTCAGCATTTGTGTATAGACTGTTTCGAGGTTCCTTTCAGCTTTACATTTTGACCATCTCAGAACTAAGTAGGTCAAAGCATTTTAATGTACATGCCTTTAAATGCCGAATAAGGGGGCTTTTGACATGTCCATTTTCATCTACGGGATGGTTGGTGCCAGTGGTGGTAGCCATGGCTTTGATTAGCTGCACCACCATCACCACCAAGAAGAGCTGACAAATGACAAATGTTGGGTTAGGAAGGTATAAATAACTCTGGCTTCTTAGTGTTCTGAGGCTTAGGCACCATTGCTTAACTTCAACACTGGGGCACTTTAGCTCATGTGGTACAAGTCTAATGACACTTGAACTGGTTATAACTTCAAGAGTCACATGCACTTTCAAAAGGCTCCTCTAATTGCTCCTTAGTTTTTTTTTTTTTTTTTTTTTTTGTTAAAGTGCAAACACCCTTATTCTGACCACAGAAACTTTAGAACTTTTGGAAAAAGCTTTAAGATATGAAGCTTTCAAGACACAAAGACAATAAAAAGGCTATTAGAAGAGGTATAATTTCCATGGATTTTGTAGTAGCTCAATGATCTGTTTATCAGATGTAAATTTAAAAAATTTTGATGTGCATAAGATGCATGCATATGTGCAAATGTGTAAACCTATGCATGTGCATGGGTAGACCAAAAGCTGACATCAGGATGCACCCCACACACATCCCCGAAAAGGACCTCCAGCTCAGCAATGAGATTCCTATTTGGCTAGTCTGTCTGGCTAGTGAGTTTCCTGGAATTGCATGTCTCTGTTCCCTCCCCCAGCACTGAGGTTATAGGTGCCTGCTAGTACACCTGCCTTTTTAGGAGGGAGTGAGGGAACTGAATTCAAGTCTTCATGCTTTCATGGGAAGGACTTCACCCACTGAGCCACCTCTCTAGCCTAAGATGTGGGTTTTATCAGGTTTTTGGTTGACAGTACCAGTTGATTTCCATTGTAATGTATTTTAGAAACTCTCCAGACAGCACAGGGTATGAATAGGAGAGGTGGGGGTGGAAATGACAAGCAGAAAACTGAACTTCTCTTTACTTACAGTGAGTTAACTGTATAAAGACTCCAGAAAAGCATGCTAATTTGCACAAATGCACAAACTGGCCAGATAAGCTAGGAATAAAGGACATCAGAATAGGCTAAAGCAAATAAGGCAACTAGCTTGACAAGGAGCAGGAAGGGTCTGGCACTCATCCTTACTTTCCAGTTTGCTTTGCATAAATTCATTTCCTATAGAAAGGAGGCTCGGCAGAGATCACTTCCAGAGGACCAAGGTTCAATTCCCAGCACCTACATGGCAGCTAACAACCGCCTATATCTCCATTTCCCAGGAGATCCAATGCCCTCTTCTGGCCTCAACAGGCACTGAATGCTCATGCTGGTGTTTGGATGCAGGTGAAGCACCCATACTATAAAAACAAAGAGAATCTTAAAAAAAATTCCTATAGGCAACAGACTTAATAATGTGAAAAAAGAAGAGGACAAAACATGAAACCAGGCATTAAAAGAGGAATTTAGATAGATAGATAGATAGATAGATAGATAGATAGATAGATAGATAGATAGTAAGTAAGTAAAGAGACTGTTGTTGCTGCTTCTTGGCTCCTTGAGACAATGTCTTGATAAGGAGACCAGGCTAACCTCCCTTATACAGTTATTCTCCTCTGTCCCAGGATTATAAGCATCCAACCCATGCCCAACTCACATCTATTCTACCAGCAGATATTTCATGGTTTTTATGATTTCCTGTAACTTATACATGTGACTGGTGAGACCTTGGACTTTATTGCCTGGTTTCTAAACTAAGCCGTGAAATTAAACTACTTTAGCCATTCATAGCCAGATCTCTTCATCAGCAATAACCTCAAAGCATGTTTGGTTGGAGTTTCGAATTCCCACTTTCAGAAAGTGGTACCCTGGCTTGGACAGCTACAAGGAACAGCAGAGGTGCTAGACCACAACTGGGTTTCCCAAAAGCACTCTAGTCTGCTAAAGCACAAGCATGTGACTTGTTTCTGTTGGCAATGAGCAATTTCACAAAGGGTACGATGGAAGAAACCAGGAGTTGCTGCTATCACAGGGGTAGGTAACAGAGATGAACCTAAATTGCTCAAAGTAGTAACGAGTAGGATTTTGACACCACGGCAGGCATGAGTTGACTGGTTTTACAGCCTCAGAAATATGATGCATACACTAAGCATTTCCTATGAGGATAGCGACATTATGAAAAATACTATGGGAACTATCAGGACTGCTTCCAAAAGGCATATGGGAGGGATAAATATGTACAGATAATGGAGCTGAACACAAAAGGAGCAAGAGGAGAAACAAACTAACTTATAACTTAGAAACTGCCAGGGCAAAACCAAGATAACACATGGTCTGCATGGGTCATGTGGGGCTGTGGGGGCAAGGACACCCTGCAGACCTGAAATGATACAGGATGAGAGCAGAGGGTTTATAAAAATCCTGTGGACTGGAAGAGGAAGGCAGAAAGACTGGTGAATGAAGCAGACCCATTTAGACCAATTGGTGGGTGGGGGGGGGGGCACATTTCTTCAGTCTTTGCTCTTCTGTGAAAATGTTTCAGCAACATTATCAAAGCTGCACAGGTCAATCAGCTGTGGATGCTGGGGAATGGAGTGTGGGTTTTCATCAGTTCTTGCGTAAGGCCTTGTGTGCCTCACAGTTACGGTGTGATTCTAGCTTCTGAGTGGACAAGAAGCTTCCTGAGATACACTGTGATTGGTGACATGGGAGCCTGGTCCTGTGTTGCTCATATTGTAGGGATCCTGTGAAAGTCTATAGAATTCAGATGTTCTTAAATACTGCTGATGTCCAATCAACTCGTAGAATCAACTCACTAAGAAAAAACAACCCTAAAAGAGTATTAGTAGCAAATCCAGAATGGGAATAATGAGTTACAGAATGTATAGTCAAAAGGCATTTCCTGAGGACAGAGAAGCTCCTGGAGAGCAATGTGTGAACAAAATGTTAAGCGTTTCATGACACACCCCAGCCACACGAAGCAGGACCCTACAGCAATGACCACCCGATGCTATCAGAATCTCAAAAATACCTCAATTTTGAAAAGCGGACTACAAAGAACCTTAAATTTCTGCCACAGGACTTTCTTTGGGAAGTTGAAACAGGTCACCATATCTTATGACTGAATTCAGAGTAATTACTATCTACCTTTATGGCATCTATTAACTTTCTTCAACTGTGCTTGGTCTAATTAGACTGTATTAATTAATGATAGTGAATTTCTGACAGTTTATCTGTAGTCATCATATCTCATACTATGGAAAGGTAATTAAATATTAGGCAATAAAAATTGATCACATTAATAAGCTACCAGTAATAAGGGGAAATCACATAATCCTGATAATTATATAAATTTATAATGAAAAATACAAAAGAACAGCTTTCACAAAAATAACAACAATAATGACAAAACCCACACTAGATTAAAAGCATTTATCAAGCAAGCGAACAGCCCACAGTGGACACACAACTCAAAACATCTAAGCTGGAGCTCTGCTTTTAGCAACTCCAAGGCTCAAACACCAGCACTACTATAAGTCATCCTGGAGAAACTAGTTAATGCAGGAAAACAAGAAAAACTAAAAGAGTAAGAAAGAAAATGACCAAAACAAGCATTACTTTGTAATGAAATTAGTATAAATATAAAGTAAATCACAAGGATCTAGCAAGCTTACTGCCTGTAAAAGTCAACATAAAATGCACTTATTATACTGAACAGCAGAAAATCAGGCATAAAAAGTCATTCTGTGCACAAAAGCTGGTTAAGATTTTAAAGGTGACTAATGCCAACCTTTGAATCTGGTGGTGGTTTGAATCTGCTTGCCCCATACAGAGTGGCACTGTTAGGAGGTATGGCCTGTTGGAGGAAGTGTGTCACTGTGGGGTGGGCTTTAGAGGTCTCCTTCTATGCTTAAGCTCTACCCATTGTGGAAGAGAGCTTCCTCCTAGCTGCCTGAGGATGCCAGTCTCTCCTCCCTCGAATCAAGATGCAGAACTCTTACCTCCTTCTCTAGTACTATGTCTGCCTGGACACTGCCATGTTTCCTGTTATGATGATAATGAACTGAACCTCTGAAACTGAAAGCCAGCCCCAATTAACTGTTTTTCTTTAGAAGAGTTGCCTTGGTCACGGTGTCTCTTCATAGCAGTGAAACCCTAACTAAGGGCACCAACCATGAACAAACAACTGCATAACAGGAAAGTCTTGCCTACCTTAGAAAACTTTGCAGAAGTTCCTTGGAGGCTTGGTTTTGTGTACTCTGCATTTTTCTGAGAAATGGCTTGATGGGTATCAGACATACTCACAACTGGTCTTAGGAGCTGTGTTTACAACAACCAAGCAACACACAATGCCCAGAATCCATTAGCACAGAAATGGACACATCTATTATTAATAGAACACTATAAAACAGCAAAGAATAATCATGGATGAATCTCTAACGGCCAGCAATTAACAAAGCTAGAACCTCATCTTAATGATTAGTATTTGTAACGTTCAAAACCTGATTTTTAAAAAAATATGATTTGGGGATGATATAATGGATAAAATGTAAAATTTAAAGGAGTTGTTTCTCAGTGGAGGAAAGGGCTTTGAACAAATGAGAGTCAGAGAGAAAACAAAGTATAGGAGATGATCTGGATGCCTTTAATATTTTAGTATATCATCTATCATGTACTTAACACTATCTTGTGTTACATGCATCTACATGCATGTGCCATGATGGTCATGTGGAGGACAAAAAATAATAGGAGTCAGTTCTCTCATTTTATTCTATGGATCCCAAGGATTGAACTCAACTTGTCACCTAGTAGCAAGCACCTTTACCTGCTGAGTCATCCTGGGCCTGGTGATCTTGATCTTAATAGTGTGGTGGTGGCACAGGCACTTATTTTAATACTAGTCTCTAAGCTACATGTATATATGTTCAATACATTCTAAGGTTTTTAATATTTCACAGGGAAGATGGAAAAAGTAAGAAAAAAAAGGAAAACTAAGAGGAAGTTATAAGACCTTCAGGATGCTGAGAAAAGCCAGCACACGCCCCCTTTTGATGACGAACACACTGCTGGGAACATCGATGCAGTAATTCATGGAAGCCAAAGGACCACAAGCCTGCAAGGGACAGAGTATGGGCCGAGATCATGCTCCGGTCCCCGAAGTCATGAGGTTCCTGCACCCATGCAGCTGTGTGGGAGCTGGGAAGAATGGCTGGAAATGCTGGTATTTTCTTATTGAAAAAACAAGAGTTTCACTAGATTAAATTTCCTCTAAAAATGTTAAGTACTGGGTTGGAAATCAGAGGGATCCACTTTCATATTTCTTCAACTGTCAGCAGTAAAACAGGAGTTCCTGTCTAACCCCCAGGAAAATAAGTTTTCCTCTCATATACTTTGCAAGCTTAAAAGGTATACTACTTTTCTGTAGGACTATCTACCAACAATAGATTCAAACCTAAACTGCACTATTGTAATGGAAATGAAAAAGAAAAAAAAAAGCAATTTAAGTGTCAACACTGCAGAGACCAGCCAAGCAACCTTTTGGCAAAAGCTAATATAAATGTTTTCATAGCCTATGTTTTTTCAATGCCACCATTCACACTCCTTAGTC